>NC_034181.2:74997737-75297737 GCF_002021735.2 Oncorhynchus kisutch | reverse complement strand
ACCAATATACACAGGGTTTTGTATGACCTATATACACAGTTGTAACAGATCCGCGATGACCTGAGCTAAGGAGCGCTACCATAAATAAAACTAAACTTAATAACAGAGGCCCGTTCGCCCGAGATTAAGCCGGGATACTAAATGGGTGTTGTTAGGTAGGACGGATGTCTTGTACAAATAATAACTAACAGGATCATTTAACCTACTCAACCCTTGCATAGTGTCCAAAAAGGAGGAGAGGGAAGCCTAAAGTAGTGGAGTGAGAAATTAGATATTGGTGTACTTTAAAAATCCTCAGACACAACCCGAAATAAGAGGTTAACTAGGGATTTATGACCCCTGGGTAATGGCTTATAGTTGTATAGGTAACACCTAATATCCGATCGACAGTCAACGCTATAGATAAAGTTTCCAGAAAGGAGAAAACACAAATAGAAATCCATACACATAGATTGTAAGCATTAAAGAGACATACACATAGTCAGGCAGGAGAACAACCATAGTGACTAGGTAATTGTAAACAGCACATACATATATCATAGAAATATATACACCTATATTGTGAGAATATACTGTAGATTATAACTATAGTAATTGAATAGCGGTAGAAAAGAACACACACATAGAAGAAAATAAGGGGACATATAGAAAAAGAGAGAGAGAGAGGAAGGAGAATCCTCGCTGGGAAAAAGCTTGGACCTTTGAATTAGGGCTATTTTCTGGGAATTGTCTCGGTGCCGGAGTTTGCGACTACAGACAATCATAATAATAGGGGTGTTGGCGGGGAGGCTCCATCATTCCAATAGTGATGGTGGTTCAGTGGTAAAATAGAGGCCTTCCAAGCTTGAGACCCAAGTTTGGTTCCAGGTAAATGCTCTGACTAAAATTAGACTTTTTAATTGTAATTTAAACTATTTGTATGTTTTGCTGAGAAAGATATGTTCGCTTGTGTTTGTATAAGATATAAATTGGACTTTTTAATATATTGTTTAGGTTAAATGGAAAGATCAGTCCATTCTAAAAAATAGCGGGGCGATGTCGTTGGAATACGCTATCTTGCCTAAGTAGCCCGTAGGAACAGCGTATTGGGAATGGAGTCGTATTCAAAATGCTGAATCATGGATGAGACAGTTACCTAAATCTAATCAATTTTAAATAATAACGAAGAGATAACTACTATAGAGTTGTGCTCATCGAAATGTTTTTTAACATACGTTATACATTTAGCGAAGTACCTGGTACTTTTACATTTTGGAGTAGAGAAAGTTGAAAAGTTTGGTTTTACTCTTACGATAGGATTAAAGCAGAATTCAGTTGGAGTAGGGGGTATATTTTTGCCTAGAGGCAGGAAAAAGAGAGTTAGTTGCTGTGTGGGCTACTCATTTTCAGGGTAAGTTGCTAGAGGCAGGTTGATTTGTTGTGTGATAACGTAGAACTGCGTCATTACATTGAATACACAATAACGTTACTCAAATTGATTTGACCGTTGTTCAGGTACACTCTTTTCTGTACTTCTGGCAGTACAATTTTGATTAAGAGATGTTGATTGATGCTGTAAGTTCAATTCAAGATCCAACATTTGTGATTAATTGGGTTTGGCTTGTCGAATTGCAAATCATTGTTGGCTGACTGTCAGCCAACACTGATTTGCAATTCGCTGAAGTTGCTGCGGCTTGGGCACCGGCTGAGCGCCTGTTGCTGACATCACTCACAATGCACTTTTGCAGCCAGGCAATGAGGTTGTGACTGAGGGTGACAGAGAAAATAGTTTGTGTCATTTAGAGGGAAAATGAGTGCATTATAGCTTTGAGTCACTTTTCAAAAGTTGCTAAAAGTTCCAAATACATTTTTAAAAGTTGCTGAATATCATCAGGGTAGTCTGAAAAGATGCTAAAACTAGCAACAAAATTGCTAGCTGGCCATCACTGATTGGTGGCGTTCACTGGGCTATGGTTGGCTATAAGAGAGGGAGGTCTGAATAGTTGTATCTTAAAAGTTTTGTAATAGTTCCCGGTTATTGATTTTGGTTTGATTGTTTAGGTAACACCAGTGAAATTTAACAGGAAGTTAAGGTATACTAACATTATAATCTGTTTCCATTACGGGGAACAATGAAATGTCCGCAAAGAGGATTGCAGGCTGAGTTCATTTGATTTTAAAGGGACAGTGCACATTTATCAAATTACGGACTCTTTAAATCTGCGTATTCCTTCAAAGCTCAGTTGTCCTGAGTCTGCACAACTCTGCCAGGACCTAGGATCAAGAGAGACGCTCAAGTGTTTTAGTACTATATCTCTTAATACAATGATGAAAATAATCATGGCCTCTAAACCTTCAAGCTGCATACTGGACCCTATTCCAACTAAACTACTGAAAGAGCTGCTTCCTGTGCTTGGCCCTCCTATGTTGAACATAATAAACGGCTCTCTATCAACCGGATGTGTACCAAACTCACTAAAAGTGGCAGTAATAAAGCCTCTCTTGAAAAAGCCAAACCTTGACCCAGAAAATATAAAAAACTATCGGCCTATATCGAATCTTCCAATCCTCTCAAGAAAAAAGAAAAAGCTGTTGCGCAGCAACTTACTGCCTTCCTGAAGACAAACAATGTATACGAAATGCTTCAGTCTGGTTTTAGACCTCATCATAGCACTGAGACTGCACTTGTGAAGGTGGTAAATTACATTTTAATGGCATCGGACAGAGGCTCTGCATCTGTCCTCATGCTCCTAGACCTTAGTGCTGCTTTTGATACCATCGATCACCACATTCTTTTGGAGAGATTGGAAACCCAAATTGGTCTACACGGACAAGTTCTGGCCTGGTTTAGATCTTATCTGTCGGAAAGATAACAGTTTGTCTCGGTGAATGGTTTGTCCTCTGACAAGTCAACTGTAAATTTCAGTGTTCCTCAAGGTTCCGTTTTAGGACCACTATTGTTTTCACTATATATTTTACCTCTTGGGGAAGTTATTCGAAAACATAATGTTAACTTTCACTGCTATGCGGATGACACACAGCTGTACATTTCAATGAAACATGGTGAAGCCCCAAAATTGCCCTTGCTAGAAGCATGTTTTTCAGACATAAGGAAGTGGATGGCTGCAAACTTTCTACTTTTAAATTCGGACAAAACAGAGATGCTTGTTCTAGGTCCCAAGAAACAAAGAGATCTTCTGTTGAATCTGACAATGAATCTTAATGGTTGTACAGTCATCTCAAATAAAACTGAAGGACCTCGGCGTTACTCTGGACACTGATCTCTCTTTTGAAGAACATATCAAGACCATTTCAAGGACAGCTTTTTTCCATCTACGTAACATTGCAAAAATCAGAAACTTTCTGTACAAAAATGATGCAGAAAAATTAATCCATGCTTTTGCCACTTCTAGGTTAGACTACTGCAATGCTCTACTTTCCGGCTACCCGGATAAAGCACTTAATAAACCTTAGTTAGTGCTAAATACGGCTGCTAGAATCCTGACTAGAACCAAAAAATGTGATCATATTCCTCCAGTGCTAACCTCCCTACACTGGCTTCCTGTCAAAGCAAGGGCTGATTTCAAGGTTTTACGCCTAACCTTCAAAGCATTACATGGGCTTGCTCTTACCTATCTCTCTGATTTGGTCCTGCCGTACATACCTACACGTATGCTACGGTCACAAGACGCAGGCCTCCTAATTGTCCCTAGAATTTCTAAGCAAACAGCTGGAGGCAGGGCTTTCTCCTATAGAGCTCCATTTTTATTGAACGGTCTGCCTACCTATTTATTTATTTTTATTTTTTATTTTTTATTTTACCTTTATTTAACCAGGTAGGCAAGTTGAGAACAAGTTCTCATTTACAATTGCGACCTGGCCAAGATAAAGCAAAGCAGTTCGACAGATAAAACGACACAGAGTTACACATGGAGTAAAAACAAACATACAGTCAATAATGCAGTATAAACAAGTCTATATACAATGTGAGCAAATGAGGTGAGAAGGGAGGTAAAGGCAAAAAAGGCCATGATGGCAAAGTAAATACAATATAGCAAGTAAAATACTGGAATGGTAGTTTTGCAATGGAAGAATGTGCAAAGTAGAAATAAAAAATAATGGGGTGCAAAGGAGCAAAATAAATAAATAAATTAAAATTAAATACAGTTGGGAAAGAGGTAGTTGTTTGGGCTAAATTATAGGTGGGCTATGTACAGGTGCAGTAATCTGTGAGCTGCTCTGACAGTTGGTGCTTAAAGCTAGTGAGGGAGATAAGTGTTTCCAGTTTCAGAGATTTTTGTAGTTCGTTCCAGTCATTGGCAGCAGAGAACTGGAAGGAGAGGCGGCCAAAGAAAGAATTGGTTTTGGGGGTGACTAGAGAGATATACCTGCTGGAGCGTGTGCTACAGGTGGGAGATGCTATGGTGACCAGCGAGCTGAGATAAGGGGGGACTTTACCTAGCAGGGTCTTGTAGATGACATGGAGCCAGTGGGTTTGGCGACGAGTATGAAGCGAGGGCCAGCCAACGAGAGCGTACAGGTCGCAATGGTGGGTAGTATATGGGGCTTTGGTGATAAAACCGATTGCACTGTGATAGACTGCATCCAATTTGTTGAGTAGGGTATTGGAGGCTATTTTGTAAATGACATCGCCAAAGTCGAGGATTGGTAGGATGGTCAGTTTTACAAGGGTATGTTTGGCAGCATGAGTGAAGGATGCTTTGTTGCGAAATAGGAAGCCAATTCTAGATTTAACTTTGGATTGGAGATGTTTGATATGGGTCGGGAAGGAGAGTTTACAGTCTAACCAGACACCTAAGTATTTGTAGTTGTCCACGTATTCTAAGTCAGAGCCGTCCAGAGTAGTGATGTTGGACAGGCGGGTAGGTGCAGGTAGCGATCGGTTGAAGAGCATGCATTTAGTTTTACTTGTATTTAAGAGCAATTGGAGGCCACGGAAGGAGAGTTGTATGGAATTGAAGCTTGCCTGGAGGGTTGTTAACACAGTGTCCAAAGAAGGGCCGGAAGTATACAGAATGGTGTCGTCTGCGTAGAGGTGGATCAGGGACTCACCAGCAGCAAGAGCGACCTCATTGATGTATACAGAGAAGAGAGTCGGTCCAAGAATTGAACCCTGTGGCACCCCCATAGAGACTGCCAGAGGTCCGGACAGCAGACCCTCCGATTTGACACACTGAACTCTATCAGAGAAGTAGTTGGTGAACCAGGCGAGGCAATCATTTGAGAAACCAAGGCTGTCGAGTCTGCCGATGAGGATATGGTGATTGACAGAGTCGAAAGCCTTGGCCAGATCAATGAATACGGCTGCACAGTAATGTTTCTTATCGATGGCGGTTAAGATATCGTTTAGGACCTTGAGCGTGGCTGAGGTGCACCCATGACCAGCTCTGAAACCGGATTGCATAGCAGAGAAGGTATGGTGAGATTCGAAATGGTCGGTAATCTGTTTGTTGACTTGGCTTTCGAAGACCTTAGAAAGGCACGGTAGGATAGATATAGGTCTGTAGCAGTTTGGGTCAAGAGTGTCCCCCCCTTTGAAGAGGGGGATGACCGCAGCTGCTTTCCAATCTTTGGGAATCTCAGACGACACGAAAGAGAGGTTGAACAGGCTAGTAATAGGGGTGGCAACAATTTCGGCAGATAATTTTAGAAAGAAAGGGTCCAGATTGTCTAGCCCGGCTGATTTGTAGGGGTCCAGATTTTGCAGCTCTTTCAGAACATCAGCTGAATGGATTTGGGAGAAGGAGAAATGGGGAAGGCTTGGGCGAGTTGCTGTTGGGGGTGCAGTGCTGTTGTCCGGGGTAGGAGTAGCCAGGTGGAAAGCATGGCCAGCCGTAGAAAAATGCTTATTGAAATTCTCAATTATGGTGGATTTATCAGTGGTGACAGTGTTTCCTATCTTCAGTGCAGTGGGCAGCTGGGAGGAGGTGTTCTTATTCTCCATGGACTTTACAGTGTCCCAGAACTTTTTTGAGTTAGTGTTGCAGGAAGCAAATTTCTGCTTGAAAAAGCTAGCCTTGGCTTTTCTAACTGCCTGTGTATAATGATTTCTAGCTTCCCTGAACAGCTGCATATCACGGGGGCTGTTCGATGCTAATGCAGAACGCCATAGGATGTTTTTGTGTTGGTTAAGGGCAGTCAGGTCTGGGGAGAACCAAGGGCTATATCTGTTCCTGGTTCTAAATTTCTTAAATGGGGCATGTTTATTTAAGATGGTTAGGAAGGCATTTAAAAAAAATATCCAGGCATCCTCTACTGACGGGATGAGATCAATATCCTTCCAGGATACCCCGGCCAGGTCGATTAGAAAGGCCTGCTCGCAGAAGTGTTTCAGGGAGCGTTTTACAGTGATGAGTGGAGGTCGTTTGACCGCTGACCCATTACGGATGCAGGCAATGAGGCAGTGATCGCTGAGATCTTGGTTGAAGACAGCAGAGGTGTATTTAGAGGGGAAGTTGGTTAGGATGATATCTATGAGGGTGCCCGTGTTTAAGGTTTTGGGGAGGTACCTGGTAGGTTCATTGATTATTTGTGTGAGATTGAGGGCATCAAGTTTAGATTGTAGGATGGCTGGGGTGTTAAGCATGTTCCAGTTTAGGTCGCCTAGCAGCACGAACTCTGAAGATAGATGGGGGGCAATCAGTTCACATATGGTGTCCAGAGCACAGCTGGGGGCAGAGGGTGGTCTATAGCAGGCGGCAACGGTGAGAGACTTGTTTTTAGAGAGGTGGATTTTTAAAAGTAGAAGTTCAAATTGTTTGGGTACAGACCTGGATAGTAGGACAGAACTCTGCAGGCTATCTTTGCAGTAGATTGCAACACCGCCCCCTTTGGCAGTTCTATCTTGTCTGAAAATGTTGTAGTTTGGAATTAAAATGTCTGAGTTTTTGGTGGTCTTCCTAAGCCAGGATTCAGACACAGCTAGAACATCCGGGTTGGCAGAGTGTGCTAAAGCAGTGAATAGAACAAACTTAGGGAGGAGGCTTCTAATGTTAACATGCATGAAACCAAGGCTATTACGGTTACAGAAGTCGTCAAAAGAGAGCGCCTGGGGAATAGGAGTGGAGCTAGGCACTGCAGGGCCTGGATTCACCTCTACATCGCCAGAGGAACATAGGAGGAGTAGAATAAGGGTACGGCTAAAAGCTATGAGAATTGGTCGTCTAGAACGTCTGGAACATAGAGTAAAAGGAGGTTTCTGGGGGCGATAAAATAGCATCAAGGTATAATGTACAGACAAATGTATGGTAGGATGTGAATACAGTGGAGGTAAACCTAGGTATTGAGTGATGAAGAGAGAGATATTGTCTCTAGAAACATCGTTGAAACCAGGAGATGTCATTGCATGTGTGGGTGGTGGAACTAATAGGTTGGATAAGGTATAGTGAGCAGGACTAGAGGCTCTACAGTGAAATAAGCCAATAAACACTAACCAGAACAGAAATGGACAAGACATATTGACATTAAGGAGAGGCATGCTTAGTCGAGTGATCAAAAGGGTCCGGTGAGTGGAGAGGTTGGTTGGTGATTTAGACAGCTAGCCAGGGCATCGGTAGCAAGCTAGCATAGGATGGAGGTCTGTTGTTAGCCACCTCCTGCGCTCCGTCAGTAGATTAGTGGGGTTCCGTGTGGTAGAGGGGATCAATCCAAATCACACAACAACAACAAAAATAAAAACAATAGATATAGTTATAGAGGCCCAAGAAGAAAACATAATAATAATAATAAAAAAATAAAAAAATAAAATAAAAAAAAATAAAAAATACAAATATAAAATAAAATTGTCCGATTGTCTATTCAGATAGCAGCCGGTAAGACAGCTAACGGTTAGCAGGCCGCAGATGGGGGTTCAGGTAACGTCGCGACGGAGGAGCCAGCCGAATAACTCCTTCAGGTAGATAACGTCGGCAGTCCAGTTGTGAAGGCCCGGTGGGGCTCCGCGAAGGCAGCAAAATGGGTCCAGATAGGCGACTGCAGCCCAGGTGCGATTGATGGAACTCAGGAGTGATTGACGGAGCTTGCTAGCTCCGGAACAATTGATGTTTGCTCCGGAATCGACGAAGGCCGATAGTCACACGGATAGCAGCTAGCTAGCTGTGAGATCCGGGCATGAATGTCCAGAGAGCAGTCGAAATCCAGGGACATGGAGAGAAAAATTGGTCCGGTATGCTCCGCTCCGAGCCGCGCTGCGCCGTACAGAACTGGCGATAGACTTTCGAGCCAAAGGATAGCCGATGACCACAAACCGTGGTTAGCTGAACACCAACGACTTGCCAGTAAAGGAGCCAACTAGCTTCTGAACTAGCTTCTGGATTAGCTACTGGCTAGTTTCAGGCCAGCCTCCTGGAGTTTCTGGCTAGCTTCTTGGAGGATTACAGATCTGAGGTAAATAATACTTTTTTATAAATATACATTGGTGAGGCGGGTTGCAGGAGAGTGTTTTGAAGATGAGTTGATGGAAAATAAAAATAAAATGTATGTGAAAAAGTTGTAAATATATATATATACAGGACACGACAAGACGAGGACAAAAGACGTCTGAACTGCTATGCCACCTTGGAGAACCTATGTCAGAGACGCAAACTCGCAAACTTAACCTTTAAGTCTTTACTGAAGACTCATCTCTTCAGTGGGTCATATGATTGAGTGTAGTCTGGCCCAGGAGTGGGAAGGTGAACGGAAAGGCTCTGGAGCAACGAACCGCCCTTGCTGTCTCTGCCTGGCCGGTTCCCCTCTTTCCACTGGGATTCTCTTCCTCTAACCCTATTACTGGGGCTGAGTCACTGGCTTACTGGGGCTCTCTCATGTTGTGCCTGGAAGGGGTGCGTCACCTGAGTGGGTTGATTCACTGATGTGGTAATCCTGTTTGGGTTGGTGCCCCCCCCCCCTTGGGTTGTGCCATGACGGAGATCTTTGTGGGCTATACTCAGCCTTGTCTCAGGATGGTAGGTTGGTGGTTGAAGATATCCCTCTAGTGGTGTGGGGGCTGTGCTTTGGCAAAGTGGGTGGGGTTATATCCTTCCTGTTTGGCCCTGTCCGGGGGTGTCCTCGGATGGGGCCACAGTGTCTCCTGACCCCTCCTGTCTCAGCCTCCAGTATTTATGCTGGAGTAGTTTATGTGTCGGGGGGCTAGGGACAGTTTGTTATATCTGGAGTACTTCTCCTGTCCTATTCGGTGTCCTGTGTGAATCTAAGTGTGCGTTCTCTAATTCTCTCCTTCTCTCTTTCTTTCTCTCTCTCGGAGGACCTGAGCCCTAGGACCATGCCCCAGGACTACCTGACATAATGACTCCTTGCTGTCCCCAGTCCATCTGGCCGTGCTGCTGCTCCAGTTTCAACTGTTCTGCCTTATTATTATTGGACCAAGCTGGTCATTTATGAACATTTGAACATCTTGGCCATGTTCTGTTATAATCTCCACCCGGCACAGCCAGAAGAGGACTGGCCACCCCACATAGCCTGGTTCCTCTCTAGGTTTCTTCCTAAGTTTTGGCCTTTCTAGGGAGTTTTTCCTAGCCACCGTGCCTCTACACCTGCATTGCTTGCTGTTTGGGGTTTTAGGCTGGGTTTCTGTACAGCACTTTGAGATATCAGCTGATGGACGAAGGGCTATATAAATACATTTGATTTGATTTGATCACAGTTGTGTGTGTCTAATGGCAGGGTTATCCTAACAAGCAGTTTGGGGAGACTATTTGGAGAAAGACTGAATGAGTTACATGAAACATTGAGGAAATTTAAAACAAATGATTTGAGGGAGTACAATAGTATTATCATAATTATTAGGTTTTGTTTGTAGTAAACGTTTGGGTTTAATGTTTCCCAGAGACAAGATATCTTAAAGGGGTACACTCACATATGGAATATTAGGAGTTTTATTTTCTGAGTTCTAATTAAACACGTGAATTATTTAGATAAAGGGTTCTTTAACCTTTTGCTTGTAGGGGGCAGTATTTTCGTTTTTGGCTAAAAAACGTACCCATTTGAAACTGCCTATTTCTCAACCCCAGAAACTAGAATATGCATATAATTGTCAGATTAGGATAGAAAACACTCCAAAGTTTCCAAAACTGTCAAAATATTGTCTGTGAGTATAACAGAACTGATATTGCAGGCGAAAACCTGAGGAAAATCCAATCAGGAATTGCCTCTTATTTTGAAACCTCTCTGTTCCTATGCATTTAAAGGGATATCAACCAGATTCCTTTTTCTATGGCTTCCCTAAGGTGTCAACAGTCTGTAGACATAGTTTCAGGCTTTCAATTTAAAAATGAGCGAGAAAGATCACATTGCGTAAGTGGATAGGTGGGGGATCTCAGAGTGAGTTTTGCGTAACAGAGTAAAGCGGCCATTGTTTCTCCCGGTCCTATTGAAAAACCTACACTCACGGTTGATATATTATCGAATAAATATTTTAAAAACAACCTGAGGATTGATTATAAAAAACGTTTGACATGTTTCTGTGGACATTATGGATATTATCTGGAATTTTCATCTGCGTTGTCATGACCGTTCTTTCCTGTGGATTTCTGAACATAACGCGACAAACAAACACAGGTATTTGGATATAAAAATAATCGTGAGTCTCGTGAGTGAGTGATCAAAGGTCATCAAAGGTAAACAATTATTTTGATAGCTACTTAACTTCTTGCGTCGAGCAATCCCGTATTCGGGAGCGTAATCATAGCCTCAAGCTCATTACCATAACGCAACGTTAACTATTCATGAAAATCGCAAATGAAATGAAATAAATGTATTGGCTCACAAGCTTATTAGCCTTTTGTTAACAACACTGTCATCTCAGATTTTCAAAATATGCTTTTCAACCATAGCTACACAAGCATTTGTGTAAGACTATTGATAGCTAGCATAGCATTAAGCCTAGCATTCAGCAGGCAACATCTTCACAAAAACAAGAAAAGCTTTCAAATAAAATAATTTACCTTTGAAGAACTTCGGATGTTTTCAATGAGGAGACTCTCAGTTAGATAGCAAATGTTCAGTTTTTCCAAAAAGATAAAAAAAACGAAAATTCAGTCATTACAACGCCGAACTTTTTTCCAAATGAACTCGACAGAAACATGGCAAACGTTGTTTAGAATCAATCCTCAAGGTGTTTTTCACATATCTATTCGATGATAAATAATTTGTGGCAGTTGGGTTTCTCCTCTGAAGCAAATGGAAAAATGCACGCAGCTGGAGATTACGCAATCATTTCGACGGAGGACACCAAGCGGGCACCTGGTAAATGTAAATGTCTCTTATGGTCAATCTTCCAATGATATGTCTACAAATACGTCACAATGCTGCAGACACCTTGGGGAAACGACAGAAAGTGTAGGCTCATTCCTGGCGCATTCACAGCCATATAAGGAGACATTGGAAAACAGCGCCTTCAAAATCTGGGCCATTTCCTGTTTGAAATTTCATCTTGGTTTCGCCTGTAGCATCAGTTCTGTGGCACTCACAGATAACATCTTTGCAGTTTTGGAAACGTCAGAGTGTTTTCTTTCCAAAGCTGTCAATTATATGCATAGTCAAGCATCTTTTCGTGACAAAATATCTTGTTTAAAACGGGAATTTTTTTAAATCCAAAAATTAAAAGAGCGTCCCCTATATCGAAGAAGTTAATGCTTCGTGTACATAATGTTTTGTTATGCTATCAATAAACTTACACAAACGCTTGGATTACTTTCGCTGTAAAGCATAATTTCAAAATCTGAGACGACAGCTGGATTAACAAAAGGCTAAGCTGTGTCTTGCAATATTGCACTTGTGATTTCATGAATATGATTTTTTTTTAAATTTTTAATTTAATTTTTAAGCTCTTGGACATAATTGTAGTTTCAACCACAGAGGCGAAAGTGGAATTGAGGCAGGACAAATTATGGGGAGCGGGGGAATAAACTCTAGCAAGGAAGAGGAAGAGGTTTAGGGATTCTGTTGTAAACACTGACTGTGAAGGTTTCAAATTGGCTATTATTGATTTGGTATTACAACAGGAAAGAAAATCCTATTTATCATCGATAATAAATAGGGGAAGATATGGTACATTGAGGTTTGGACAGGAAATATTTTAAGCCAATAGGGCAGGAAAATACATAGATAAGCGGCTTTAAACTTCTTCACAACAGTATCTCGGACCTGCCTGGTGTGTTCCTTGTTCTTCATGATGCTCTCTGCGCTTTTAACGGACCTCCGAGACTATCACAGTGCAGGTGCATTTATACGGAGACTTGATTACACACAGGTGGATTGTATTTATCATCATTAGTCATTTAGGTCAACATTGGATCATTCAGAGATCCTCACTGAACTTCTGGAGAGAGTTTGCTGCACTGAAAGTAAAGGGGCTGAATAATTTTGCACGCCCAATTCTTCAGTTTTTGATTTGTTAAAAAAGTTTGAAATATCCAATAAATGTCGTTCCGCTTCATGATTGTGTCCCACTTGTTGTTGATTCTTCACAAACAAATACAGTTTTATATCTTTATGTTTGAAGCCTGAAATGTGGCAAAAGGTCGCAAAGTTCAAGGGGGCCGAATACTTTCGCAAGGCACTGTACAATGTGAGCAAATGAGGTGAGAAGGGAGGTAAAGGCAAAAAAGGCCATGGTGGCAAAGTAAATACAATATAGCAAGTAAAACACTGGAATGGTAGTTTTGCAATGGAAGAATGTGCAAAGTAGAAATAAAAATAATGGGGTGCAAAGGAGCAAAATAAATAAATAAATAAAAATTTAATACAGTTGGGAAAGAGGTAGTTGTTTGGGCTAAATTATAGGTGAGCTATGTACAGGTGCAGTAATCTGTGAGCTGCTCTGACAGTTGGTGCTTAAAGCTAGTGAGGGAGATAAGTGTTTCCAGTTTCAGAGATTTTTGTAGTTCGTTCCAGTCATTGGCAGCAGAGAACTGGAAGGAGAGGCAGCCAAAGAAATAATTTGTTTTGGGGGTGACTAGAGAGATATACCTGCTGGAGCGTGTGCTACAGGTGGGAGATGCTATGGTGACCAGCGAGCTGAGATAAGGGGGGACTTTACCTAGCAGGGTCTTGTAGATGACATGGAGCCAGTGGGTTTGGCGACGAGTATGAATCGAGGGCCAGCCAACGAGAGCGTACAGGTCGCAATGGTGGGTAGTATATGGGGCTTTGGTGATAAAACGGATTGCACTGTGATAGACTGCATCCAATTTGTTGAGTAGGGTATTGGAGGCTATTTTGTAAATGACATCGCCAAAGTCGAGGATTGGTAGGATGGTCAGTTTTACAAGGGTATGTTTGGCAGCATGAGTGAAGGATGCTTTGTTTGCGAAATTGGAAGCCAATTCTAGATTTAACTTTGGATTGGAGATGTTTGATATGGGTCTGGAAGGAGAGTTTACAGTCTAACCAGACACCTAAGTATTTGTAGTTGTCCACGTATTCTAAGTCAGAGCCGTCCAGAGTAGTGATGTTGGACAGGCGGGTAGGTGCAGGTAGCGATCAGTTGAAGAGCATGCATTTAGTTTTACTTGTATTTAAGAGCAATTGGAGGCCACGGAAGGAGAGTTGTATGGCATTGAAGCTTGCCTGGAGGGTTGCTAACACAGTGTCCAAAGAAGGGCCGGAAGTATACAGAATGGTGTCGTCTGCGTAGAGGTGGATCAGAGACTCACCAGCAGCAAGAGCGACCTCATTGATGTATACAGAGAAGAGAGTCGGTCCAAGAATTGAACCCTGTGGCACCCCCATAGAGACTGCCAGAGGTCCGGACAGCAGACCCTCCGATTTGACACACTGAACTCAGAGAAGTAGTTGGAGAAGTAGTTGGTGAACCAGGTGAGGCAATCATTTGAGAAACCAAGGCTGTCGAGTCTGCCGATGAGGATGTGGTGATTGACAGAGTCGAAAGCCTTGGCCAGATCAATGAATACGGCTGCACAGTAATGTTTCTTATCGATGGCGGTTAAGATATCGTTTAGGACCTTGAGCGTGGCTGAGGTGCACCCATGACCAGCTCTGAAACCAGATTGCATAGCAGAGAAGGTATGGTGAGATTCGAAATGGTCGGTAATCTGTTTGTTGACTTGGCATTCGAAGACCTTAGAAAGGCACGGTAGGATAGATATAGGTCTGTAGCAGTTTGGGTCAAGAGTATCCCCCCCTTTGAAGAGGGGGATGACCGCAGCTGCTTTCCAATCTTTGGGAATCTCAGACGACACGAAAGAGAGGTTGAACAGGCTAGTAATAGGGGTGGCAACAATTTCGGCAGATAATTTTAGAAAGAAAGGGTCCAGATTGTCTAGCCCGGCTGATTTGTAGGGGTCCAGATTTTGCAGCTCTTTCAGAACATCAGCTGAATGGATTTGGGAGAAGGAGAAATGGGGAAGGCTTGGGCGAGTTCTTCACGCTTTATTTGACCATTAGAAGATTTATTTAAATAGTACTAAAGTTGACAGGGATATATGACATCTGTGTTGGTTCAGGATTATTGATAGGATCGAGATAGGTTGATTAAGGTTATGTAAGGACTTTAGAGATTGCCACCATAGACATGTTTTTTCTAAAATCCATGATTTTAGATAAAGCCAAACAGTGAGACACTTAGTTGTTACTGACTGTTATGAGAAAAAGAGCTACAGACAGATAGGGGAAAAGGCAGACAGAGGAGCCCTCCCTGCACTGCTGAGACCTTGAAGGTTTGAGAGTAGAGAGGAGAAGGGGGGTCAGGAAATGAGCAAGATAGGAGTGACACCGAAATAGTAGTGTTGACTAGTGTCTGTAAAATAAGAAAGGAGAGAAAAGGGTTACTGTTTAAATAGATAAACATATATATATTTAAGAACATACAAAGCAGCACAGATATCTCTTAAAGTAGATAAGACACTTGACAGTGAATTGATACAGGATAGACATGAATGGATGCCCAAGGGAGAATTGGATATGTTGAGAATGAAAGGGGCCTACATGATAATGTCAGAACATAAGGATAATTTACTAATCTTACCTAAGTCATTGTTTAGAGTAGGCAAGGTTGTTACCTGGGCAGAGCCAGGTATCAAAGGGGGGATGGGTAAGTTGTGGTCTAGGATAGGATGGGGCCTAGGGGGGCCTAGGATAGGACACTTTGTGGCCTATTGGATAATAAACTAATAAAAACTTTAAAAAATTCTAGCTAACAAGTAGGAATAGAATTTAAAGATATAATCAGATAGAACAAATGAGAAACTGTTTGTTAACCTCTAGTGACACCCCATCCCGTGAACGGGACCGTTTTCATCATCTTACACTAATTAGCATAACACAACGGACATAAATCTTCCTAGAAAATATTCCTATTCATGAAAATCAACAAGTGAAATATATTGGAACACAGCTTAGCCTTTTGTTAATCACCCTGTCATCTCAGATTTTCAAAATATGCTTTACAGCCAACGCTAGACAAGCATTTGTGTAAGTTTATAATAGCCTAGCATAGCATTATGACTTGCTAGCAGCAAGCAACCTTGTCACGGAAATCAGAAAAGCAATCAAATTAAATTGTTTACCTTTGATGAACTTCGGATGTTTTCACTCACGAGACTCCCAGGTAGATAGCCAAAGTGTTTTCCCAAAATATTATTTTTGTAGGCGAAACAGCTCCGTTTGTTCTTCAAGTTTGGCTGAGAAATCGCCCGGAAATTGTGGTCACCACAACTCCATAATATTGACAGAAACATGGCAAACGTTGTTTAGAATCCATCCTCAAGGTGTTTTTCGAATATCTATTTGATAATATATCCGCCGGGACAATTCCTTTTTCTCTAGGACCGATTGGAGTAATGGCTACCTCTGCATTTTACGCAAGAATCTCTCTCGGAGCCACCATGTGACCACTTACGCAATGTGCCCCTATACGGCTATTCTTCAACAGAAATGTGTAAATCTACGTCACAATGCTGTAGACACCTCGGGGAATATGTAGAAAGTGTAAGCTCGTTGATGGTACCTTCACAGCCATATAGGGAGTCATTGGAACCCAGCGCTTTCAAAACCTGGGGCATTTCCGGATTGGATTTTTCTCAGGCTTTCGCTTGCAACATCAGTGATGTTATACTCACAGACAATATCTTTACAGTTTTGGAAACGTTAGTGTTTTCTATCGAAAGCTGTCAATTATATGCATATTATAGCATCTTTTCCTGACAAAATATCCCGTTTAAAACAGGAATGTTTTTTTTAAAGTAAAAATAAAAAATACTGCCCCCTAACACCAACAGGCTAACCAAACCTGTATGTCCAAGATTTTATGCACTACAGGTGAATTACAGGAGAAGGTGATTCACTCAATCCCTGAGGAGAATAGACGGGAAGCAGCCCTGTTGGGAGGGGCCATACCAAGTACTCTTGCTGGCAGCCTTCGCGGTGAGGATAGCTGAAAGAGCTACCTGGGTGCATATCACACATTGTAAGAGGGTAAGACACAATCACAGGGGTAGGAGCAGAACCATAACCAACAGGGTTCGGGGGTTAACTGTCTACTGAAGATTCCCTTATACCCAACCTTTTCCCGCTGTGAGCATTCATAGAAGTGAAAGTGTGACTTGGCCATTGGCTGATGATATGTTCTCTGTGAGAGGGTGGGGCTTCACAGGTGTGCTGGCCGTCCCGAGCTGTCTGATCGTGGGAGCCATATTCCTGATACACCATGAACCCCCCGAGAAGGCCAAAGAGGGTAACTTGACTCGTGCTAGACGAGGGGAATTTGATATTACCATAGCATCTCAAAAGGTCACTGGAACTGAATAGTAAGGAAGGGAGAGTGAGATTGGGAAGGATGTCTCAGTGGAGTTCTATGTAGACCAAATGGGGTCTCTGACTCCTTGGCAGTCTAGGACTATGAGCCATTATGGAAGATATCTGTGCAAGTCCCTGTGTAGTTCATGGAAACAGGTTATAGCTCACACCGAGAGAGAGGGCTACATAAATCCACATTCCCATTATGGAAGAAGATGGAGTGTAGTGAAAGTAAGGGTTTCAGTTGATAACCTAGTGCCATTCCGGGTAGAAGAAGTTAGAGCAGATGATAGCTCCAGAATATAAGCAGAGCCCCTGAAAAAGCAGATACTGACCGTGGAGTTGTCTAGAGCCAAGGGCCAGTGAGGATAGTGCAGACGAAAGATCTTAAGAAAGTGATTGAGGTGAAAACTGGTTATGGGGATTCTAAACTATGGTTAGAATGGATTCAGTATAAAGTCAGATCAGTAGTGAAAGAAGAATGTTAGGCCTGCTCCACAGCAAAACCTCAGTTGACAACAATTTCCCTTTCCATTTGATGGAAATGATTCACCCAGGGGAATGGCCTGTATGGTAAAGCTGTTCATGAAGGCAGGGAAACCAGACAATGACAGTTGCATTGATCTGCATCATCTGTATCCCCATGTGCTCATCACATTCAGATTTCCCTCTTTCACAGTTACAGGAGAACATTATTATTGCATGGCTCGCTACACCACACACGGATGGGACGTAGGAGAAGTAAGAACATAGAACTTGCCATAGGAAAGAGAATCTTTACCGACAAGACAATGAGGGACCTGACTAGCAGATGAGAAGGCTTAGAGTGTGGAGGTATGAAGCTGTGGCCTAACCTGGCCACCAATTGTTGTGCACTAGTGCAGTTAGGCATGCTCTTCACCCTTACCTAGCGCCAGGTAGAAGAGAGAGAAGGAGTGCTCCGTCAGGATCTTTTGACAATAGAGTTTACATTGATAGCATTGGTGTTCCACGGGGGGGTGCCAGACGAGTTCAAAGCAAGAAATCAGATCCTAGCAGGATTAGAGTCAAGTATTTTCTGGTGGTCCACTCTCAATAAGAATGTGGACTGGATCAATTATATTTATTATAATCAACAGCACTTCATCAATTATATCAGAGATGTAATAAAAGGATTGGCAGAGCAGACTGAAGCGACCAGCCTGATGGCTTGGCAGAATAGAATAGCCTTGGACATGTTACTGGCTGAAAAGGGTGGGGGGTGTATGAGGTTCGGAGCAGAATGTTGTAATTTCATCCACGATGACACAGCTCCAGACGGATCAGTGACCAAGGCCCTGGCAGAGAACTCTGGGGTAGATAATGCTCTAATAAATTGGTTCTATAGTGTGTTTGGGAAATTAATAAACGTCATGATCACTGTGTTTTGGGCAACCTTCACCTGTGTGACTGTGTTAGTTTTGTGCGGATGTTGTGAGAAAGGTTCTCATTTCTAGGACTCTGGAGAAATAGATGACATAACAGATGGTGAAGTACGGACCAATTCCAAGCTCTGACCAGTGGAATGATGAATACATGGCTCCAGACCTAGTAGATGAATCCGGATCCTTCACATACGAGGAGCCTATGTTAGATGAAACCATTTTTGATGTTTAGGGAATTTAGGTTGTTTCTTGTTTTGATGTTTAGACTGTTTCTTTGATGAAGATTGTAATGACAATCCTGATAAGAAGAGTTATGATTCTGATGTAGGCCTAGAACAGTCAGTGTGAATGCATGTATTGGTTTCTGTTAGGTTGTATTTGGATAACAAGAAATATTTCTAATACAAATAGATGTGTGCTTTTTAATATTTTTAATAAAACTAGATGTGTGATTGGATGTATAATATTTATTCATAGGGTGGATATGTTATGGGATTTTTATGAATAATGACTAAATTATGTATACATTTAACTTAGAACTATAAATATACAGAATACTACTATGTTACTGTATGAATGTATGAATCTTATTATAATCATAATACTGAATATAATGTGTGCAGTTTTAGTCAAGAATTAGAACAAGGACTTTCTGTTCCTTGTTAGAAACTAATGGAGCTATTGTCAGACCGGCTGGAATACTGTGTTCCTTACAGGACATTCTTTGAGACCTTGGGTTTGTAGTAGATTGTTTAACAGGTGGCAGACAATGTGGGAAGGCTTGTGGACTATATTCCCATTGTATCTGAGAGGAGGAGAGACATTTATGATGAAATGTGAGGTATATAAACCAATGTACATTGTATTATTGTCACGACTTCCGCCGAAGTTGGCTCCCTTGCCTGTTCGGGCGGTGCTCGGCGGTCGTCGTCACTGTCCTACTAGCCGCTACCGATCCCTTTTTCGTTTGTCTGTTGGTTTTGTCTTATTAGTTTCACCTGTGTGTATTTTAGTTTAATTAGCTTCCCTATATGTAGTAGGTTGTCCCGCCCTTGTTTTGTGCGGGATTGTTTTTTGTTACTCTGTTGGATGTGGTTTTCATGAGTGTATTCTCCGGACTGTTTGGTCCTGTGTTTGGGCTGGTCTGTTGGGGCAGGAGGGCTGGGAAGTGGAAACGACAGGACCCGATTCGAACGCCCGCGGGCAGCCAGCAGATTGTCGAGACGGATAGCCAAGTCAATGAGTTCATCCAGTGTGAGGGTGGTGTCCCGACATGCTAGCTCCCTGCGGACGTCCTCCCGGAGACTGCATCGGAAATTATCTATCTATCTAGTTAGGGAGGCTACGGTGCCGCTGGACATGGTAACGCAGGGGGATCATAAGGAGCAGATTAGTCTGTTCCTTATAGATTCACCTGCGTTTCCAGTGGTGTTGGGAATTCCCTGGCTAGCTCAACACAACCCGGTGATTTCCTGGCGACAGGGGGCTCTTAAGGGGTGGTCAGAGTAGTGTTCAGGCAGGTGTATAGGAGTAGCCGTTGGTGCGACTACGGTGGAGAGTCCAGACCAGGTTTCCACCGTGCGCATTCCCTCTGAATATGCAGATTTGGCTATCGCCTTCAGTAAAAAGAGGGCGACCCAATTACGAGAGGACTGCGCGATAAACCTTCTGGAGAATGTTGCACTTCCTAGGAGTCACGGGTATCCATTGTCCCAGGAGGAGACAGTAGCGATGGAAACATATGTTGCTGAATCGCTGGGACAGGGGTACATTCGGCCCTCCGCATCACCCGTCTCCTCAAGCTTCCTTTTTGTGAAGAAGAAGGATGGATAGGCCTACTATGCTATAATATTTGTTTATTTTAATGTAAAATACTAATGAATCGTTATTTGATCTTGCAAGACATTGATTCAGCTTTGATCTAACTTTACTAAAGGGCACCATTGTGAGAAGTGATAATCTCCTATTTGTAATAATAGGAATAATTGATAGGAGGACAGTAGGACAGATATTGATAAGTCTTATTTAAACGATTGGAGCGCCCTTCCTGGTTCTAGAAGGACATAGCTAAATAAACATTGATTTGATTAGCCTGAACACACAGTAACAATTTTCCCATATTACAGAATAAAAGAAAACAGAGAGGTGAACTATCAATTCATAGAATTTATTTGGATAGATTTATTCATCAAATCAATTGACCAAGTAGTGAACATAAATCACTCATTTAAAAATAGCCATAAAATCAAGCTTTTGGAGTAGGGTATTCACACATCTCAATAAACCAGTGGCCATATTTTAACATGTAAATTGAATCTTGCTGGAGCAAACTTAAAAACATTTTTAGATGCATACCAGCAAAGCCACAACACAACACTAAACAATATATTAAAGTATCCACAAACTGTTAGGGCCTAAATAAAGCTGTCCCAACGGCAGAGATTTATTTTCCGCACCATGGAGTGAATCCTTACCACTGCTACACCTGGCTAACAGCGGAGCCTTGTCTGGCAGCTAAACATTTAATTCAGCCTCATTTACTGCCCTTTAAAAAACATAGCTGATATGGCTGACTTGCTTAAACAAATGTGGTTTCTACAATTGAGATATGGCATAAGAGAACAAAGAGCGGATAAGTGGCAATGCATACTTTCGATTAAGACATTAATGAGCTAGGACAGATGTAGTCAATATAACTATTTGTTCAGCACTTTTGAAATGTTCAGCGACAGAATTCAAAACATAGTCCATTCTTACAGTATTCTCCCTGTACACCATGTCAGAACTGTAGAATAAATCATGGGGGCATATAAGCAGACAATGAAAGCAGACAATATTCGATGATTACATTTCTCTAAACAGGCTATAGGCTACATGTGCACCACCAAGTCAGAACAGTGGGCTAATTTAGGAAGGGGAAAGGGACCACCTTTTTAGGGTGAGGCTCATGGGCTACTAACAGCTTACTACACAACATACACTTAGTATTACGTTCTTAGCTACAGTACACAAATCTCCCTGGAATATTATATAATTTATGCAGCAGTATTCAATACTTTGTTTTAATCATCTTGTTGTGCTGTGCTCACTTGGACAGGAAGGTGATACGGCGGTCGTAATTGGGCAAATGTTGTCATCAAACTTTGTTATCAAAGTCTGTCATTCTCTGGATTTACAGTGCTTTCAATGCAACTGGGAAATGTGAAGAAAAAAACAAGGTTGAATCATGGAGTCAGCGATCTCCAAGTTGGAACTAGAAAGAGGCCAAAGTTTCCAACTTGGAATTCCAAGTTGAATGACCGTTCAAAACGTATTTTTCCAGACGGAGCTAATTTTTTTCAGAGTTCCCTGTTGTCTTGAACTCACTGGAGCCTGAGATTTTCCAGTCCCGAGTTTCCAGTTGTTTTGAACACGGCAGAAGTCATGCTGGATTGACAGCATGGCCAATGTATTCAACCGTTTCTGGCCCCATCTTGTTGAATGTTTATCCTTTTAAGCTTAGAAAGAGACCTTTAAACTCAGACTTGGACCACACACCCACTCCACTGAATAGCAGGATAGTGATTGCTTGGCAAAGCTTGTAGTTAGCCACTGATTCCTTCCAAACTACTCATTGTTGAATTTGCGATTTCCAACTTGTTGTGTAATGTTTATGTCCAATGGCCGATAAGCACCGATACATTTTATCTATAATTTCTCTTCATAATTTCTCTTCATACGACAAGGATTGAAAAGGATTTGCCAGTAGATTGTCGACTTGATTCATGATGATGACTGCTAGATACGATTTTGAAAGTATGATGTTGACATGATCAGTCCAATCAAATCTACAGTAGATATAACATGATTTGACATAATTTTATCTGTGGCCAACAACCTTGAGCCTTCTTGGATGTCACTTTTAATGTACAGTGCATTCAGAAAGGATTCAGACCCCTTGACTTTTTCCACATTTTGTTACATTACAGCATTATTCTAAAATGTATGAAATAGTTTTTTCCCACATCAATCTACACACAATACCCCATAATGACAAAGTAAAAATATATTTTTTGAAATCTTTGCTAATTTATTTAAAAAGAAAACTGGAAATATTACATTTACATAAGTGTTCAGACCCTTTACTCAGTACTTTGTTGAAGCACCTTTGGAAGCGATTTTCAGGCCTGTGCAGAGATGTTCGGCTGGGTTCAAGTCCGGTCTCTGGCCGGGCCACTCAAGGACATTGAGAGCCTTGTCAAAAAAGCCACTCCGGCGGCTGCAGTCTGAGGTCCTGAGTGTTCTGGAGCAGGTTTTCATCAAGGATCTCTCTGTACTTTGCTCCGTTCATCTTTGACTCGATCCTGACTAGTTTCCCAGTCCCTGCCGGTGAAAAACATCCCCACAGCATGATGCTGCCACAACCATGCTTCACCTTAGATATGGTGCCAGGTTTCCTCCAGTTGTGACGGTTGGCATTCAGGCCAAAGAGTTCAATCTTGGTTTCATCAGACCAATGAATCTTGTTTCTCATGGTCCGAAAATCTTTGCTTTTTTTTTTCAAACTCCAAGCGGGCTGTCATGTTTTTTTTACTGAGAAGTGGCTTCCGTCTAGCCCCTCTACCATAAAGGCCTGATTGGTGGAATGCTGCAGAGATGGTTGTCCTTCTGGAAGGTTCTCCAATCTCCACAGAGGAACTCTGGAGCTCTGTCAGAGTGACCATCAGGTTCTTGGTCACGTCGCTGACCAAGGCCCTTCTCTCCCGATTGCTCAGTTTGGTTGGGCGGCCAGCTCTAGGAAAAGACTTGGTGGTTCCAAACTTCTTCCATTAATCAATGATTGAGGCCTCTATGTTCTTGGGAACCTTCAATGCTGCAGAAATGTTTTGGTACCCTTCCCCAGATCTGTGCCTCAACACAATCCTGGCTCAGAGCTCTACGGACAATTCCTTCAACCTTATGGCTTGGCTTTTGCTCTGACGTGCACTGTCAACTGTGGGACTTTATATACAGGTGTGTGCCTTTCCAAATCATGTCCAATCAATTGAATTTACTACAAGTGGACTCCAATCAACTTGTAGAAACTTCTCAAGGATGATCAACAGAAACAGGATGCACCTGAGCTCAATTTTGAGTGTCAGAGCAAAGCGTCTGAATACTATTGTAAATAAGATATCTCTTTTTATTTTTAATACATTTGCAAAAATTTCAAAAAAACTATTTTCACTTTGTCATTATGAGGTATTGTGCATAGATTGATGATATAAATGTATAATTTAATCAATTTTAGAATAGGGCTGTAACATAACAAAGTGTGGAAAACGTCAAGGGGTCTGAATACTTCCAGAATGCACTATATATCATGGTCACAAGGCCTATGAAATAACAAGTTATAGAGCAAAAAACCCAATTATTACAATACAAATGTTGTATGGCTTTTTTCTGGCATGTTTTCCCAGTGATTTTCGCTGTAACTGTAACCCAGTGATCACATATTTTTCAGGGTTCCACTGTGCAAGAGGGGGTCTGTTGAGTTTAATGAACAACAAGGCAGACAGTGCATTTTGAAATGGAAAAAAGGGAGGCCTTCAAGCTTCCACAGCACTACACACTTGTTCTCGACAAATGTTGTAGCTTTAACCAGTGGCGTATTTTCCCATGCGCATTTTTTGTAGGTTATATCATTTCGTGGGTCAATGTGAGACTCACGCCATCTTCTCTTGAAGTCAATAACACCTGTATGATGTTCGGATGCAGGAAGAATCAGGAGACAGACATTTTCGGATTCGGGAAGGAACAGGAGACAGACGTACAATTCCCGTCAGTGCACCAGGCTTTGGACGCCATAATTAAAGTTTTGAACTGGAATGGTAGCATTTAATGGTGAGTAAAGTCAAGTATCTATACAAACTATTTCACGCATTAGCAGCCTATACGCCCATTTCTTTCAAGGAAAATGTACTATGAAGAAAAATGTTGGGAACGTCTCAAAGATATTGCGCAAAGAAGTTCATATTGGTGTAGCCTACAAGTTACCAATAGGCCCAATAACTATAACCTTACGAATTAAGCTTGTATTATTTGGATATGGAGTAGGCTAATTGCCCATTTTGCCCTCACACTGCTACCAATGGGTCAGTTGTTTAAGCCACTAACTAGGTTCAAGAATCAATATGGCTACAGTCCATGGCCAATTCCTCCCATACTGCACAGTGGTCAGGGTTCATCTGAACATGTCTATGTTCTTTACTTCCACTCCCTCAATAACAATGTAGCCTAATTGGAGAATCTGGACAGTGTGGGTTGAGAAGTGGAGGCTTGGTGATTTGGATGACAGCCAGGATTCATGCAAACATAGGCAACCTAGGCATGCTACTGACTGGAACCAGTTTAATCAGTGGGTACAGTCAATTTGTCTTGGGCTTTGATGTGATGGTGGGGTCTGGGTGACAGAAGGTAGGTCTAATGCACTAATTCTGTGTTCATCATCTGCGGCAGTATGATCTATCAATGTCAGGTTGGATGACCCCTACCCCAACCAATCCTACCCTCAAAAGCTGTTCACATACATGAGGGGTACTTTTTTCACTATGTTCTTAATTTCACTCCATTTTATCAATTCAAATGAGAATGCAATGCCACATTTGATTAATGGAATAGTACAAGCACTGCTATTCCCCATCCCCCTCATCCACGCATATGGGTTATTAAATTATTTACTTTATTTGGGATGATTGGAGTTAGTGTAAGAGCTGTAAGGCTTTGCCATAGTCAGTGATGTAGTGGTAAAAAAGCAAGAAATAAGTGGGGAGGACCATCCTACTCAGTGAATTTCATAAACATGTAAATAGTGAAACATCAAAAAACTTTTTAGATAAAACTAGTCTAAATATATTCACGTCACCATATAACTGATTAATTAATTAAAACACACTGTTTGCAATGAAGTATCCTCAACAGTACTCTGTAGGGGTAGCACCACAGTGTAGCGAGAGGACAACTATTTTCCATCCCCCTTTTGGTACATTGACTTCAATACAAAATCTAGGAGGATCATGGTTCTTGCCCCCTTCCATAGACATACACAGTAATTATAACGACATCTGGAGGACATCCTCTAACTTATCAGAGTTCTTGCAGCATGAACTGACATGTTTTCCATCCAATGAAAGGATCAGAGAATGAATCTATACTGAATCTTTACTGTCTGTTTGTCTCATGCTTTGTCACACAACACAACGCCACAGATATTTCAAGTTTTTAAGCAGCGTGCAATTGGCATGGTGACTGCAGGAAAATCCACCAGACTTGTTGCCAGATAATTGAATGTTAATTGTTCTACCATAAGCTGCCTCCAACATAGTTTTAGAGAATTTGGCAGTGCGTCCAACCGGCCTCACAACTGCCAACTCCGTGTAATCACGCCAGCCCAGGAACTCCACATCCAACTTCTACACCTGCGGGATCGTCTGAGACCAGCCACCCGGACAGCTGATGAAACTGAGGAATATTTCCATCTGTGATAAAGCCCTCTTGTGGTGAAAACTCATTCTGATTGCCTGGGCATGGCTCCCCTGGTGGGTGGGCCTATGCCCTCCTCGGCCCATCATGGCTGCGCCCCTGCCCAGTCATGTGAAAGCCATAGATTAGGGCCTAATTAATTTAGCTAGGGCTGCAGTGCATAAAATGTGGTGAGTAGTTGACTCAGAGAGAAAGACAATAGTTGTATTTTTCCACATTCACTTTCACTTACTTAGCTAGCTAATGCAGTTAATTTAGCCTACACAACAACCTGACTCAAACAGAGAGGAAAGCTGTTTATGTTAGCTTGCAGGCTAAGGCAATCTAACACCAACTCTTCCAAGTCAAGGTAAGCTTTCGGTTGTATTAATTTTGTACCACCAGGGCCCACCGGTGTAACTGTTAAACTGCTTGCTGATTGTACACATGGATTGGATTGTGGGTTTATTAACGCATTAGTTCTAGTAGCTATGTTGACTATGGCGTTAGCTAATCTGGTGACAACGATGAAGACTCTGTGTAGCGGTTAGCGGTTGTGATATGAAGGTTTGACTAGGAGAGTTTTTTTCGCCTGGTCACATACAGCTGAAGTGCACAACGCTTTCCACAAGCGAAGAGAAAATGTGAGAGGAGGAGAATGCGTAGATGTGATGATGATGTTGTATGGCTGCTATGAAAGTGAACTGTGTCTGCACGGGTGATCAGGGATGTATTCATTCCACCGATTCTGTTGCAAAACATTTTTTCAATAGAAACTCTCGTTTTGCAACTGTTTGGACTAATGATTACATCCTAGATCAGCTATATGCAGGCAAGAGAGTGCAAGGTGGTAAAGAATGTGTCACTGTCTGTCACCAATCACTCCAATGTGTCTCTCAACCTGTGCACCTACGTTATAAACGTTCATGTGCAGGCTATGTTGGGGGGACCACGTGCTGGGTATAAGGCAACTTAGTGTATCATGTAGTACCCTAAAAACAGCTATGTTATGTTGACCTGGGTGAATGGAATATGAATGACAGTCATCCAATATGCTGTAATAGAAATAAGGCCATGATGATCATTAAAAAAATTGTGCTCCTTAATCTTAAACAGCACCGAACCGCCACTGGATTATTCACTACCCTGTATCAGATTAAATTGCATACTGTCATCCTGTGAATTATTTAGACAAAACAACAATATTTTTTTATTAACCAAAACAATAAACCTAGAGGTCTCATGTTATAGGTAGTGTCAGACAGTACCCTAAAAATGCATCAAATGCATTCAAACAAAACTTTGAGACAAAGAGTCAGAGTGGCGAGACCTGCTTTCTGAAAATATTAAAGGGTGATGCAGCTAATTCAGCGGGTGTACGTCAAACATGAACGCTGGCTATGACCTTTTGTGGCTATGAGAACAGGCCACCTCACAAAAATTGTGTTAAAAATAAATGGAGCAGCTTTGTGGAAAGGTCAGGACACGTGTTTCTGAGATGTCTGGTATAAGTCTGTCTATAAGACTATATACTGTAAAACTGCAATGAACTTCTTGGTGACAGGGGGGCAGTATTGAGTAGCTTGGATGAATAAGGTGCCCAGAGTAAACTGCCTGCTACTCTGTCCCAGATGCTAATATATGCATAGTATTAGTAGTATTGGATAGAAAACACTCTGAAGTTTCTAAAACTGTTTGAATGATGTCTGTGAGTATAACAGAACTCATACGGCAGGCAAAAACCTGAGAAAAATCCAACCAGGAAGTAGGAAATCTGAGGCTTGTAGTTTTTTAACTCAGCCCCTATTGTAGATACAGTGGGATATTGGTTATGTTGCACTCCCTACGGCTTCCACTAGATGTCAACAGTCTTTAGAACTTTGTTTGAGGATTCTACTGTGAAGTGGGACTGAATGAGAGAGGAATGAGTCAGAGGTCTGGCAGATTGCCACAGGCTCTGAGGCGCGGTCACGAGAGAGTTAGCTCTCGTTCCATTGCTTTTCTACAGACAATGGAATTCTCCGGTTGGAACATTATTGAACATGTATGATAAAAACATCCTAAAGATTGATTCTATACTTAGTTTGACAAGTTTCTACGGGCTGTAATGGTACTTTTTGAACTTTTCGTTCGGCAGGACCCGAACTCGCTTTTGGATTTGTTTACCAAACGCCCTTACAAAAGAAGCTATTTGGACATAAATGATGGACATTATCGAACAAAACAAGCATTTATTGTGGAACTGAGATTCCTGGGAGTGCATTCTGATGAAGATCATCAAAGGTAAGTGAATATTTATAATGCTATTTTTGACTAATGTCGACCACCCAATATGGCGGATATCTTTTTGGCT
Organism: Oncorhynchus kisutch; assembly: GCF_002021735.2. Classification (NCBI taxonomy): domain Eukaryota; kingdom Metazoa; phylum Chordata; class Actinopteri; order Salmoniformes; family Salmonidae; genus Oncorhynchus; species Oncorhynchus kisutch. Next base: position 75,269,747 of record NC_034181.2, on the reverse strand, counting down.
GCTTTGTTGTCTGACTCAGACTATTGCATGGTTTGCTTTTTCCGTAAAGTTTTTTTGAAATCTGACACAGCGGTTGCATTAAATGGCAAGTCTCAAATATCCGCCTGTCCCTTTTAATTCCCCGGCAATGTCACACATTTCAGCAAATAAATGCCTGTTTCAAATAAATGCCTTGTCTAAATGAATTGTTTATGAGGTTACCATGAATTACCATAAATTGTTTACAATGTTTAATGTTTGATTTGTTTCATTAAAGATGCACTCACCTCAATGGGACCAAGCGGCGTGGCAACAGGCAACAGCAACAGCAGGAGAAACATAATAAGGATTTCTGGACTTGGGAGGAAATCCTAAACGGAGAAGGACCCTGGGCTCAGCCTGGAGAATATCGCCGCCCCAAAGAAGAACTGGAGGCGCCGGTATGAGGAGGCAGCACGGCGACTCGGAAGGAAGCCAGAGAGTCAGCCCCAAAAATTTATTGGGGGGGGGGGACTCCGGGAGAGTGTGGCAGAGTCAGGACTCAGACCTGAGCCAACTCTCCCTGTTTATCGTGAGGAGCCAAGGAGGAGACCAGAACCAGAGCTGGTGTTGGAGGTGAGCGAAGCAGAGACTGTGAAGGAGTTAATGGGGAAATTGGAGGAGAGAGAAATGAGGGAGTTGCTGTGTTGGTGCCTTTTGCATGGAATTCACCCGACGGAACGTGTCGGGGATTTGATTGCACCTGGGTCAGCGCTCCATACTCGTCCTGAGGTGCATGTTAGTCGGCTGGTGAAGTTGGTAACAGCCTCACGCACCAGGCCTCCTGTGCACATCCCTAGCCTTGCACGTCCTGTGCCAGCACTGCTCTCAAGATCTCCAGTACGCCTTCACGGTCTAGCCCATCCTGTGCCACCTCCACACACCAGCCCTCCGGTGGCAGCTCCCCGCACCAGGCTTCCTGTGCGTGTCCTCGGCCCAGTACCACCAGTGCCAGCACCACGCATCAGGTCTACAGTGCGCCTCGCCTCTCCAGCGCTGCCGGAGCCTTTCTCCTCTCCTGCGCTGCCGGAGTCTCCCGCCTGTTCAGCGCTGCCAGAGCCTTCCTCCTCTACAGCGCTGCTGGAGTCTCCCACCTGTTCAGCGCTGCCAGAGCCTTCCTCCTCTACAGCGCTGCTGGAGTCTCCTGCCTGTTCAGCGCAGCCAGAGCTGCCAGCCTGCATGGAGCAGCCAGAGCTGTCGGTCTGCATGGAGCAGCCAGAGCTGTCAGTCTACATGGTGCTGCCAGTCTACATGAAGCAGCCAGAGCAGTCAGTCTGCATGAGGCAGCCAGAGCAGTCAGTCTGCATGAAGCAGCCATAGCTGTCAGTCTGCATGGAGCAGCCAGAGATGTCAGTCTGCAAGGAGCTGCCAGTCTGCAAGGAGCTGCCAGTCTGCACGGAGCCGCCAGAGCTGTCAGCCTACATGGAGCAGCCAGAGCCGCCAGTCAGTGTGGAGCAGCCAGATCTGTCAGTCTGCCAGGATCCGTCAGTCAGCCAGACTCTTCCAGATCTGCCAGACTCTTCCAGATCCGCCAGTCAGCCAGACTCTTCCAGATCCGCCAGTCATTCAGACTCTTCCAGATCCGCCAGTCAACCAGACTCTTCCAGATCCGCCAGTCAACCAGACTCTTCCAGATCTGCCAGTCAACCAGACCCTTCCAGATCTGCCAGTCAACCAGACCCTTCCAGATCTGCCAGTCAACCAGACTCTTCCAGATCTGCCAGTGAACCAGACTCTTCCAGATCTGCCAGTCAACCAGACTCTTCCAGATCTGCCAGTCAACCAGACTCTTCCAGGTCAGCCAGGATCTGCCAGAACCGCCAGCCAGCCAGGATCTGCCGGATCTAACTACCTGCCTCAGTCCCGAGCTGCCCCTCAGTCCCGAGCTGCCCCTCAGTCCCGAGCTGCCCCTCAGTCCCGAGCTGCCCCTCAGTCCAGTGGGATTCTGGGTGAGGACTACTAGGCCATGGTCGGCGGCGAGGGTGGACTATCCAAGGACGCGAGGAGGAGGGACTAAGAAAGTGATAGAGTGGGGTCCACGTCCCGCGCCGGAGCCGCCACCATGGACAGACGCCCACCCGGACCCTCCCTATTGTTTTGATGTGCGTCCGGGAGTCCGCACCTTAGGGGGGGGGGGGTTCTGTCACGCCCTGGTCAAAGTATTTTGTGTTTATCTTCATTTATTTGGTCAGGCCAGGGTGTGGCATGGGGTTGTTGTATGTGGTGTGTTGGTATTGGGATTGTAGCTTAGTGGGGTGTTCTAGTTAAGTCTATGGCTGTCTGAAGTGGTTCTCAATCAGAGGCAGGTGTTTATCGTTGTCTCTGATTGGGAACCATATTTAGGCAGCCATATTCTTTGAGTGTTTCGTGGGTGATTGTCCTTTAGTGTCCTTGTTCCTGTCTCTGTGTTAGTTTACACAAGTATAGGCTGTTTCGGTTTTCGTTACGTTCATTACGTTCTTTGTTTTGTAGTGTTTGTAATTGATTCGTGTTTTAGGTTTGTTTATTAAAACATTGATCGCAATCTACACGCCCCATTTTGGTCCGACTCTCCTTCACCACAAGAGAACCGTTACAATAATCTTTTGAGTCTTTGAGAAATAAATTGCTCTGGATGTGTAAAATGTTCTTTTAGAGGTTGAACTCTTTAATGTTTTATTGTGTTTAAATGACTGACTTTAGTGCTGAAGTAATCTAACCCTAGATCATTAGTGTTTTTTTAATTTTTTAATTTACCATTTATAATCAAAAGAAGTATGACGATGGTAGCTTGTAAGCCTGATTGCTGGAATACCACATTTTGTCTTGCTTTCCTGCAGGCCTACGGGAGACTGTAGCTTGTTGCCACAGGCAGCCACACACCATTGCAGGAGAGGGGACCTACACTTACAGTAGGAGTTGGAGTGGACCCTCTCAGAACTGCAGCTACACTGTGATTAGGAGCTGTGCTCCATAACATCTCTCTGCATAGTAACATGAGGACTATCTGGCATATTTCTTTCCTTTGTGAGGTCATTGGGTGCGTTTAAGGGTCATTGGTTTGGGGAAGGTCGGTGTTGGTCATTGTGGTTGGCCATTGTGGACGCTCCATAGACTATAACAAAGCGTCCACCATAAGAGCTGCAGTGTTGAAATTAACTGACCCTGATGAACTTGGGTCTTTGTCCCTTGATTTTGATTTCCTTGGCCGTATTGGTTTTGGATATCATCTTATAACTGAATTAAGATCCTGCTGTAGGCCTAGTTATGGTAACAGTGCACAAATTAGTGTGGCTTGTAGTAACTTGAGTCCAGCAAGGTTTTGATTATGTAACTTGTTGAATGAGCAGATCCTTTTTGTCTTTGTATTCATACAATAATCAAGATTGATTAGACAGCAATTGCCATCTGCTGTGCAAACGTTTTGAGTGATTTGAGTTTAAAATGCAGTAGCACACTCAATTTCAAAATGTGAATTTTATTCAAATTGTCACTTGAGCAGGTAATGGGTCACTTCCTATGCTGATTTAAACAGTGGTGTATGCAGCTTAGCACTAGGCTACTTCACGGCTATTGCATATGTCCACCGGGGTGTCAGTAGGCTTAATGGACAGCAGACCTGGGCAGAAAATAGTTGTATATAAATGTTTTCAAATACTTGAGAGTCTAATATAGTTTGAGGAGTTTAAACTAAAAACCAACTACAGTATTTTCTTTGATATTCAAGTCGCAGAAATCCAAATCATATTTGTAAGTATTTTGAATACGTCTCAGAAAACCAAATAATATTTGAAGGTATTTGAATGCATGTAAGGTATTTGAATGCATGTAAGGTATTTGAATGCATGTAAGGTATTTGAAAACAAAATAAATATTTATTTGATGGCTGACAAATATTTAATGAATAACCAAAAACGACAATAGTTAGTTGAATTCATGAAAATATATGATCATTAGCACATGGTGTGGAGGGCTGTTAGATATGAATCTTAATATAGCCTATAGCTAGAATTACATTAAATACATGAGGGACATTGACTCACCTAAACATTACAGTAGACCACTTTTGCAGCTTAAAAATGACTAACACATACACTACCGTTCAAAAGTTTGGTGTCACTTAGATGTGTCCCTGTTTTTGAAAGAAAATCATATGGACAAAAAAACATGATTTTCTTTGTCAATGTCCCTCATGTATTTAATGTTATTCCAACATCAAATTGATCAGAAATACAGTGTAGACATTGTTAATGTTGTAAATGACTATTGTAGCTGGAAACGGCTGATTTCCTTTGATTGAATATCTACATAGGCGTACAGAGGCCCATTAACAGCAACCATCACTCCTGTGTTCCAATGGCACGTTGTGTTAACTAATCCGAGTTTATCATTTTAAAAGGCTAATTCATCATTAGAAAACCCTTATGCAATTATGTTAGTACAGCTGAAAACTGTTGTTCTGATTAAAGAAGCAATAAAACTGGCCTTCTTTAGACTAGTTGAGTATCTGGAGCATCAACATTTGTGGGTTCGATTACTAGCTCAAAATGGCCAGAAACAAATAACTTTCTTCTGAAACTCGTCAGTCTATTCTTGTTCTGAGAAATGAAGGCTAACCAGAATAGAAAGAGAAGTGGGAGGCCCCGGTGCACAACTGAACAAGAGGACAAGTACATTAGAGTGTCTAGTTTGAGAAACAGATGCATCCCACGTCCTCAACCGCAAAACAACAGTCTCAACGTCAACAGTGAAGAGGCCACTCCGGGATGCTGACTTTCTATTCATAGTTCCTCTGTCTAGTGTCTGTGTTCTTTTGCCCATCTTAGTATTTTCTTCTTATTTTCCAGTCTGAGATATGGCTTTTTCTTTGCAACTCTGCCTAGAAGGCCAACAAGGAAATCTCTAAGTGACCCCACACTTTTGAACTGTAGTGTATATTTTCATAACTGAGACATAAGGTAATGCAGTATCACTTGACATCAAGTTCCTATACATGTGTAGTAACTTTGTGATTATTACAATAGCAACATTTTTGTTACATAGGACTTTGGAAATTGCTTTATAATTGCATAATAATGGAGTTATTACATAAGTGGAATATGGAACAGTCACTATTCCTCTTGTGTACAGTAGTTATAAAACCTCAGCTCATTGCTATGGAATTAAAATATAATTACCAAAGTATTATGTAACAACATGCTAATAAAATGTTTCTCCAAAGTTAATTACAGTTTAATTACACAGGCACAAGAACAGTTTAATGTTAAGTGTTACTGAGAATGCTAAAAGTAACTAAATATGTCTATTAAGTGTCGAAAGGAAACTAAATAATCAAACTCCAGCCAAGGTAGGTGGAAAATCATGTTATTTTGTATTCGGAGTAAAATATCCTTTAAGAGATGGTATACTGTTTGTTTGAAACAAGAACACTTAGGCCTACCCTCAGATGGAGAAAGAGGTTCAAGTTGTTTTTGCTAAGCATCCAATGTTCTGTTTGCAAATGGATTTGAGTTACTCTGCAGTATATACACAGAAAAAAAACCTCAACATGCAACCATTTCAAAGATTTTACTGAGTTTACAGTCCATATTAGTAAATCAGTCAATTGAAATAAATTCATTAGGCAATCATTTATGGATTTTTCACATGACTGGGAATACAGATATGCATCTGTTGGTCACAGATGCCTTAAAAAAACATAGGGGCATGGATTTAAAAAAAGTCAGTATCTGGTGTGACCACCATTTGCCTCATGCTGTTGATTGTGGCCTGTGAAATATTGTCATACTTCAATGGCTGTGCGAAGTCGCTGGAACTGGAACATGCTGTCAATCCATAGCATCCCAACATGCTCAATCGTTGACATGCCTGGTGAGTAGGTAGGCCATGGATGAACTTGGACATTTTCAGCATCCAGGAATTCTGTACAGATTGTTGCAAGTCATGCTGAAACATGAGGTGACGGCGTTGGATGAATGGCACGACAATGGGCCTCAGGATCTAGTCAAGGTATCTCTGTGCATTCAAATTGCCATCAATGTTGACAGTATGCCTGCCCATAACATAACCCTATATCCACCATGGGACACTCTGTTCACAACAGCAAACCACTCACTCACACGATGCTTTACACGTGGTCTACTGTTGTGAGGCCAGTTGGACGCACTGCCATATTCTCTAAAACAACGCTGGAGGCGGCTTATGGTAGAGAACTGAACCTTAAATAATCTGGCAACAGCTCTGGTGTATTCCTGCTGTCAGCATGCCAATTGCATGCTCCCTCAAAACTTGAGACATCTGTGACATTGTGTTGTGTGACAAAACTGCACATTTTAGGGTGTCCTTTTATTTTTCACAGCACAAGGTGCACCTGTGTAATGATCATGCTATTTAATCAGCTTCTTGATATGGCACAACTGTCAGGTGGATGGATTATCTTGGCAAAGGAGAAATGCTCACTAACAGGAATGTAAACAAACCTGTGCACATTTTTTTGTTTGAAATAAGCTTTTTGTGCATATATAACATTTCTGGGATCTTTTCAGCTTATGAAACATGGGACCAACACTTTTTCATGTTCATATTTTTGTAAATCATAAAATGTATTCTGTATTTCTGTGGCAAGTTGAAAAAGTCATACAGTAGTTGATCATCACAGCTTATTTATACGTATCTGTACATAATATAATTGGTTATTTGGTTTGACTTGATGATGTACAGTACACCTGGGGCAATGGACATTCAGGAGAATGGACATTTACAGAATGTTCAGATATAAATGTATACTGCAGATCAAATATGACTGTAGGATAGATTGGAATAGTATAGGAGATTGTGTGTGCTCTATTCATTCTATTTATCTTCAACATGCAGTTCCAGATACAGCCTTGCAGTTAGATGAAGGCAGCCAATCCAATAGTTTCAGAAAAGTACAGATCTCACTTCTGTATTCAAATATTTAGTAGTTGATTTCTCAGGTCTGTATTCAAATAGGTTAGAAAGTGGTCACTTTCTGAAATCTGTATTCAAATAGTTGCAGTTATCAAATCAGGACGTTCACATTTTTTACGGTAAGACAGTATTTGACTGTATTTTATGTTTTTGAGAAATACAAATGTTATATCCATAAATTAAGTGATTTCAATGGGGGATTCTCCATTCTGATTGTTTTGTACTGTTCAATCCAACTTCAATCAAAAATAGTTGTCAGCATTTTCATCAATTTCTGTATTTCCTGAAACTTTCTCATTATTTCCACAATGTTTATTTATTGTTAATTTTTAATTAAAAATAATAATAATTTCCACAATGTGTCACATTGGGCTGCATGATGGATACGGGCAAACAATCTAGGCCTACAGTAGGGTGTTAGGGGACAACATGAAACGTGAGTTCTGGTGTTATCCATGGTATAGATAAGCTTCTCAGGAACACAGAACACATTATTTCATGAGGATAGGACTTACGATTGCTGAGTTTTCTTATTTTCACATGACCGGAAAAGGTCAAAAGGGTCGCGGACAGATCAGTGTTAATATCTAGTCAATAATGGCACCAAATGGCACCAAATGGCCTGTCTGGAATCTTAAATGCAGCACATTTTGTCCAATATCTCAAATAGGGTGGTCATATTGTTATGACATTTTCAGGGCTGATGAAGAACACAGAGATGATTCAAATAAAAGTCACTTAAAAAAATTGAAATGCTATATGTAAATGACGCATTTATGTAAATGTGGCAGTAAGGAATACATAATGGGGCGGCAGGTTAGAGCGTTGAACTTGTAACCGAAAGGTTGCAAGATTGAATCCACGAGCTGACAAGGTAAAAATATGTCATTCTGCTACTGAACAAAGCAGTTATCCCACTGTTCCTAGGCAGTCATTGAAAATAAGAATTTGTTCTTAACTGACTTCCCTAGATAAATAAAGGTAAAATAATAATAATTACAGTAATTTAAGCACAATCAGACCACAAGGGTGGTCATATTATGAACAAAATCTTAATTTATGCAAAACTGAGAGTTTGTAACAATTTGTGAATTTATGAAATTAGAATACATATTTTTATACTGCTTTATTTTAATTAGATACTTAATACATACATACATTACTCAGCATCCCCACACTCTCACATAGCACCCCGACGAACACACATACACCATATCACACTTAGCCTAACACAGACACACACTGCCTAACAGAGACACACTAGTAAAAAAAGATAGGTGTAGGCCTATCTTAGAAGTAAGATGATTTGGGTTACATTGTAATGTTATTTTTGGTGTTGATGAGATACTCTGATGATGGGAGGATAAACTGCAGCAAATAATTAGCTCAGGCACAGAAGTGACAGAGTGATCTTCCTTCTAGCCAGCTGTGCTGAACGATAGATGGGACACAGTTTCAATTCACTGGTATTGTCACGTTCTGACCGTGTGAGTGTTTGTCGCCACACGGTACTGTTTCGGTTTCATTCATGTTCACATTTATTGTTTTGTATTTTATAGTGTTCAGTTTATTTATTAAAGTAATCATCATGAACACTTACCACGCTGCATCTTGGTCCGATCCTTACTCCTCTTCAATCGAAGAGGAGATCTGCCTTTACAGGTATTTAGTTATGTTTTAATCGATTGTAGGGCTACAGCCACTAAATTCTGGTTGTTTTTACTTGAAAGAATAAAACCATCAATCACTAAATTTGCTGCTGGCACGAACAGCCAATGCCGTGCAGAGCTGCTTTTCACCCATCTCGTTGCTTCTGCGAATGGCGTCAGGCACTCCCACACAGCTACAGTAGGAATTTCTCGTCATGGAAATGGGGGTGACAAAACGTGAATTTGGACCAGTCCCAGACGACCCATACATCAGAACGTAGCTATGAAGCTCTACTTTGTAACCTGCTGTTTTTTTCGTGTCTGAACACATCTGCAAGTGAAGGATAAACGTTTACCTTATATTTCAGTCAAAATACTTCTAGTGATTGTGAAACAAGCTCAGGACTTTTCTAAACTTCTTGGCAATATAATGCCACATAACATTTTATTTGTCACATGCTCTGTAGACTAACATTGAAATGCTTACTTACGGGTCCCTTCCCAATAATGCAGAAAGCAAAAAAGAGACATAACAGAAAAATAATAACATGAGGAATAGATGCACAATGAGTAACGATAACGCTATATGCACAGGGTACCAGTACTGAGTCCATGTGCAGGTGTACGAGGTAATAACATGGCTATATACACAAGGTACCAGTACTGAGTCCATGTGCAGGTGTACGAGGTAATAACATGGCTATATACACAGGGTACCAGTACATAGTCAATGTGCAGGAGTAAGAGGCAATTGAGGTAGATATGTATATATAGGCAGGGATAAAGTTACTAGGCAACAGGATATACAATAATCAGTAGCAGCAGCGTATTTGATGAGTTAAAAGAGTTAGTGCAAAAAGAGTCAATGCAGATAGTCTGGGTAGCTATTTGTTAACTATTTAACTAACTATTTATCAGTCTTGTGGCTTGGGGGTAGAAGCTGTTCAGGGTCCTGTTGGTTCCAGACTTGGTGCATCGGTACTGCTTGCTGTGCGGTAGCAAAGAGAGCAGTCTATGACTTGGGTGGCTGGTTTTTGGCCATTTTTAGGGCCTTCCTCTGCCACTGCCTGGTATAGAGGTCCTGGATGACAGGGAGCTCGGCCACAGTGATGTACTGGGCCATACGCACTAACCTCTGTAGTGGAATCCAAGCAGTTGCCATACCAAGCTGCAGCCAGTCAAGATGCTTTCAATGGTGAGGCTGTAGATTTTTTTGAGGATGCCAAATCTTTTCAGCCTCCTGTGTTGGTTTGGGTGATTCATGATAATCACTGTATTTTATGATGTGGACACAGAGGAACTTGACGCTCTTGATTCACTCCACTAAAGCCCCGTCGATGTGGATGGGGGCGTACTCGGTCCTCGGTTTCCTGTGGTCCTTGGTCTTGCTGACGTTGAGGGAGAGGTTGTTGTCCAGGCACCACATTGCCAGGTCACTGACCTGCCTATAGGTCACGTGACAAACTCATTCCACGAAAGGCTGAGTGTCTGCAGGTTGTAAATATTTATTTCTGTTAGGAACTCCCCTCACCTGGTTTTCTACGGAAGAAAAAGGAAGAAGCAAAAACCAGCAGACAACCCTGATATATGCTGTTTCATAGTCGTTGGTTATCAGACAAACTACCATCGTGTTGTCAGCCAACTTAATGATGGTGATGGAGTCGTGTGTGGCTATGCAGTTGTGGGTGAACAGGGAGTACAGGAGGGGACTAAGCACGCACCCCTGAGGGACTCGTGTTGAGGGTCAGTGTGGCGGATGTGTTGTTGCCTTCCCTCACCATCTGAGAGCGGCCCATCAGGAAGTCCAGGATCCAGTTGCAGAGGGAGGGGTTTAGTCCCAGGGTCCTGAGCTTAGTGATGAGCTTGGAGGGCACTATGGTGTTGAATATTGAGCTATAGTCAATGAACAGCATTTTCTCGTAGGTGTCCTCTTGTCCAAGTGGGAGAGGGCAGTGTGGAGAGCAATAGAGATTGCGTCTTCTGTGGATCTTTTGGGGCGGAATTCGAATAGGAGTGGGTCTGGGTGGCTGGGATGATGGTGTTGATGTGAGCCATGACCTGCCTTTTAAAGCATTTCATGGCTACAGATGTGAGTGCTACAGGACGATAATCATTTAGACAAGTTACCTTGGCGTTCTTGGACACAAGGACATGTAGAAATTACAGACTGGGTCAGGGAGAGGTTCAAAATATTACAGTTATTCAGGTCCCGTTGATGGGATAGTCTCAAACAGAGCTTGTCCAGTTTGTTCTCTAGTGATTGTATGCTCACCAATAGAACGGAGGGTAGAAGCGGTTTATTTACTCGTCAACGTAGTCTCGTCAGGGAGCCTGCAGAGGGAACACCCCCCCCCATCCACATCGATGGAACAGTAGTGGAGAGGGTAGCAAGTTTTAAGTTCCTCGGCATACACATCACAGACAAACTGAATTGGTCCACTCACACAGACAGCATCGTGAGGAAGGCGCAGCAGCGCCTCTTCAACCTCAGGAGGCTGAATAAATTCGGCTTGTCACCAAAAGCACTCACAAACTTCTACAGATGCACAATCGAGAGCATCCTGGCGGGCTGTATCACCGCCTGGTATGGCAACTGCACCGCCCTCAACCGTAAGGCTCTCCAGAGGGTAGTGAGGTCTGCACAACGCATCACCGGGGGCAAACTACCTGCCCTCCAGGACACCTACACCACCCGATGCTACAGGAAGGCCATAAAGATCATCAAGGACATCAACCACCCGAGCCACTGCCTGTTCACCCCGCTGTCATCCAGAAGGCGAGGTCAGTACAGGTGCATCAAAGCTGGGACCGAGAGACTGAAAAACAGCTTCTATCTCAAGGCCATCAGACTGTTAAACAGCCACCACTAACATTGAGTGGCTACTGCCAACACACTGTCAACGACACTGACTCTACTCCAGCCACTTTAATAATGGGAATTGATGGGAAATTATGTAAATATATCACTAGCCACTTTAAACAATGCTACCTTATATAATGTTACTTACCCTACATTATTCATCTCATATGCATACGTAGATACTGTACTCTATATCATCGACTGCATCCTTATGTAATACATGTATCACTAGCCACTTTAACTATGCCACTTTGTTTACATACTCATCTCATATGTATATACTGTACTCGATACCATCTACTGTATCTTGCCTATGCTCCTCTGTACCATCACTCATTCATATATCCTTATGTACATATTCTTTATCCCCTTACACTGTGTATAAGACAGTAGTTTTTTGGAATTGTTAGTTAGATTACTTGTTCGTTATTACTGCATTGTCGGAACTAGAAGCACAAGCATTTCGCTACACTCGCATTTACATCTGCTAACCATGTGTATGTGACAAATAAAATTTGATTTGATTTGCTCGTTTGCGTCTCTTGCTCCATTTCTTTCGAATCCTGGGGAGTCGGGCCTGATCCTGAGTGAGCAGTACATACATCCACAGCTGCTGACTCATTGAAGTAGAAATCTTCGTCCAAATCGAGGTTAGTGATCGCTGTTCTGATGTCCAGAAGCTGTTTCCAGTGATATGAAATGATGGCAGAAATATTTTTGACAACTATCCACTCCAGCGCCATCTTTTTGCTCTGTTAGGTTGAGGAATACCAATATTTTGCGTGTTTCACAAAACGGTCTGTCCTACAGTTTTGAACATGCTTTACATTTCTGCTCATATCGCATAAATATGATAACGTACAGTATTGCGGTTTTTAGAACTGCCACATGAATGTTTTCAAATAATTTATTATGTATTTTGACAACCACATTATTGACATTTATTGAAAACGGATTTGTTTACTGCACTTTTTATTTTATTCACCCATAGCATCTATTGTGTGTTGCGTCACCTAGGAGCCTACCTACAATAGTTTATTGGTGAATTGTTGAAATCATGGAAATGTTGTGATTATTGTAATTCAATAGTTGGAATATAGTGGGCAGCACTTTGAATACATTGTTGTTTGACATAACAACAAATGAATGAGCTAGGGAAGAATTATAGATAGACGACTTGCAAGTAGCAGATGAGCAAACTATAAAAATGGACATTACATGCGCCAGAGTTGCATATCACATTTAACAAACCAAACATTGAAATACCGTTATAGGAGGTAAAGTACAAACCCAAACTGGTCTGTGTATCAATTCCAGGTATATAGTAAAATACAGTATACTGCACCGCCCTACATCATAACGGCATACTGTATGTTTGACATAAGACTGCCAATTTAAGTTTTTGTCCTTGGTATAACCTCAACATAAGTGAGTGAGGAAAAGATCAAGAGAAAATGTGTGTTGGCAATATCTTTTGTATCATACACATAATTGTAAAGTAAATATACGGATACTGTTTTTGCTTGAGAGCAACAAGAGAAGGTTGGAAATGCTCCTTGAAATCATGTCTCCTTTCCTTTCTATTAGATATACATCTGTAGCCAAGTTTGTGTTGCTGTCACATTGAATAAAGTAGCTTGGCATTTCAAAATGCTTTGAAGAATGTTTCAGGGTAATAAATAATACATCTGTCCCAGGACTTCAAGACCTCTTGTGGAAGTGAACCGTAAACATCAAGTTGATGAACCTTCGGTTTAATTACAGTTTCAAGTGCCTGCTGGATGTTAGATTCAAAACAATGTTACATTTCAAAGTACACTATGAGGTTAGAATCAATTTACCAGGCCAATTTCAGTGATCAGTGCAGTTTTGTCCAAACCATTTCAGTAATTCAATGCATCCATTGGTTTCCGACTATAAAAGAAAATGTAATCTGTAAAATGCAATACCTCATGCCACGTCAAAGATGTGATATAATACTGCATTGCAACAAGTCTCTGCGGAGGGAAAGGTCATTTAGCCAATAAATTCATTGCCTCAGTTGATTCCTATTACTGTATTACATTTGACCATCGCTTTCATACAAAGCAACTTACAGTCATGCATGCATACATTTGTGTGGCCACGGGAATCAAACACACAACCCTGGCTGTGCAAACACCATGCTCTACCAACTGAGTCATACAGGACCACTTGTATTTTTCTTGCTCTCTCTCTCTCTCCCGCTACCTCTCTTTCTCCCCCCTCTCTCTTTCCCCCTTGTCATGATGTTGCCCTCTTTGGGTGTGGCGAGCCCCATCCCCCTCTCCCTGCCTCCCCCTTTCCTCCTTCAACTAGGCTGCTGTGGTCAGAGAGACGTCGTAAATTCCTGAGGATCTCCTCATGGAGACACAGTATAGAGAGAGTACATTTTCATAGAGAACAGGGGAATCTCTTCCACCTCACAGAACTCGAGGTCCGAACAAATTTCATGTTCCGGAGAAAGTATAGAAGATCGGTGAAGAATCCAGCTATGAACTGGTCCATTTGTTACAACTTGGGGAAGCTCATGGGAGACGGTGTGGCCAAATTACCATAACGCTGTTTATATAATAGCCTCAGATATAAGGTTTACATCTAATTGTTGTATAAGATGAATGAGTGAGTATGATACAGTTTACACAATTTTACAATGTGATTTTGGGCTGTTTAATGAAGGAAAACTCAAAAAGGGAATTGGAGTTAACTAAATTAGAGGACCGCCCCTGAGCCCAGTTAGGGTCAGGCGTCCTGGGTCAGCCCTTTTCTGCAATTCCGAATAAAACCCAACTTTGAGAAATTATCACCAGAGCATGTTTTTCTCCATTAGGAGAGGATAAAGGTTGTAGACCATTGCTGAATATTTTAACCATACCACGTGGTTAAACTTTTAGACTATCGATACCGACAGAATAAGAACAAGTCTTTGATATTAATTACTAGTCTGCAGCTAGGAATTCGGTATCATTGAACGCGAAGAACGACAACTGCCCGAAACATCCATTCTACAACAACATGAATGAATGTTGCGCTGAACTATCCCCTCTAACCAAGACAGAGAGAGAGAGATGGACAAAACTCTCCAACAGAAACAAACTTTTCAACAAAGATGGGTTGGGTTGAGGTCGGGTGATTGTGGAGTCCAGGTCATCTGATGCAGCACCTCATCACTCTTCTTCTTGTTCAAATAGCCCTTACACAGCCTGGAGGTGTTGGGTCATTGTCCTGTTGGAAAAACAAATGATAGTCCTACTAAGCGCAAACCAGATGGGATTGCGTATCACTACAGAATGCTGTGGAAGCCATGCTGGTGTGCCTTGTATTCTAAATAAATCACTGACAGTATCACCAGCAAAGCACCCCCACTCCATCACACCTCCTCTTCCATGCTTCACGGTGGGGACCACACATGCGGAGATCATCCGTTCACCTACTCTGCATCTCACAAAGACACGCCAGTTGGAACCAAAAACTTCAAATTTGGACTCATCAGACCAAAGAACAGATTTCCACCGGTGTAATGTCCATTGCTTGTGTTTCTTGGTCCAAACAAATCTCTTCTTCTTATTGTTGTCCTTTAGTAGTGGTTTCTTTGCAGCAATTCGAACATGAAGGCCTGATTAAGTCTCCTCTGAACAGTTGATGTTGAGATGTGTCTGAAGGAAGCATTCATTTGGGCTCTAGTCTGAGGTGCAGTTAACTCTAATGAACGTATACTCTGCAGCAGAGGTAACTCTGGTTCTTCCTTTCCTGTGGTGGTCCTCATGAGAGCCAGTTTCATCATATCGTTGATGGTTTTTGCGACTGCGCTTAAAGAAACTTTCAAAGTTCTTGAAAATGTCCAGATTGACTGACCTTCATGGCTTAAAGTAATGATGGACTTTTGTTTCTCTTTGCTTATTTGAGCTGTTCTTGACATAATATGGACTTGGTATTTTACCAAATAGGGATATCTTCTTTTTACCACCCCTACCATGTCACAATTCCACAAATTAACTTTTACCAAAGTAGCCACCCTTTGAATTGATAACAGCTTTGCACACTCTTGGCATTCTGTCAACAACCAGCTTCATAAGGTAGTCACCTGGAATGCATTTAAATGAACAGGTGTGCCTGTTCATTTAAATGCATTCCAGGTGACTACCTTATGAAGCTGGTTGTTGACAGAATGCCAAGAGTGTGCAAAGCTGTCATCAAGTCAAAGGGTGGCTACTTTGAAGAATCTCAAATATAAAATAGATTTTGATTTGTTTAACACTTTTTTGGTTACTACATGATTCCATATGTGTTATTTCATGGTTTTGATGTCTTCACTATTATTCTACTATGTAGAAAGTAGTAGTAATAGCAAAAAAACGTTGAATGAGTAGGTGTGTCCAAACTTTTGACTGTTACTGTATATACACAATATTCAATTACAATTTTTAAAAAACAATCTTTTGGACATTTTGGAACTATAAAAATAGTTTTATTTCAAACTCATCATTAAGGTCAAGAGAAGACAGTGTGTTTAATTTTTTATTTAACTAGGCAAGTCAGTTATGTACAAATTCTTATTTACAATGACAGCCTACCTCTAAAAACACTGGGATAATTGTGCACTGCCCTATGGGACTCCCAATCACGGCTGTTTGTGATAGAGTCTGGAATTGAACCAGCGACTGTAATGATACCTCTAGCACTGAGATGCAGCACCTTAGACCGCTGTACCACTCAGGAGGCCAAGTGTTATGCTTGTGAATCCAGAAAGATTCCCTTTGAAGATGTTTCCTCTCAATGTCCCCTCTCCTGCTGTAAGACATCTTGACCATTTCTATTCCAATGTATATCAGAGAACTAATAGGATGTCCAGCTTGTACAAAATGAACAGCAACCAGGTTTTTTGTCTCACCTGTTTGTATATGGCTGAGGTGCTCACTGATCTGGGTCTTAAGGCTTCTACAGGTTTTCCCTATGTAAGACAGACCACAGGGACATTTCAACATGTAAACAACATTGGTGGACATGCAGGTAATCAGGCCATAGATCTTAAATCTTTGTCATATGCGGGTGTGGGTAAATTATTCACATTTATATGTGAAACTGCATTGAGAACATTGGATCTGTTCTAGCACACTAATATGTTTAATGGATAAAGGGTTAGAAATAGGTGTCTCCATAATGACAATCTAAATAGCCTACCTAAAAAGATGTCATGGCGTGCCCGCGTGCTGCTCTGTCTCCTCTCATTTGGTAGACTCATCTGCCTGCTGCAGCTCTCAGTTTCAACACACACACCCTTCCGGACTTCCCCCTCCTCACTCACTCACTCACCCCTCCGGCACTCCCACTCCCCACCACTCACTCTCTCTCACTCACTTACTCACTCAGAAACAGGCTGCCTCACTGCCTGATAGTCAGCAGCAGCAGGTCCTAGTGAAATGTAGATTTTTAAGAAATTGCAATGGCGGCTGCGATGCAATTTAGAAGTAGCGCAAAAACCTGCAACCTGCAACCAATACATTTTCACTGGTAACATAGATTTCAAAGTAGCCCAATTTTACAGGAAAATCGCATACATGGCAACCCTGTATCTTGCTCTTCTCTCTCTCCCTGTCTATCCACCTCTCTCTCGCTCTCTCTCTCTCTCTCTCTGTCCCCCATGCCGCTCTCTCTCTTTCTCTCTCTTTCTCTCTCTTTCGCTCTCTATCTCTCTCATAAATGTGGTGATTCACAGCTTTGATTCTGAACAAGCTGATAATATAAATGTTCTGTTTTCAGTGTAATAAACATTGACTTGAGAATGCGCCTAAGGCAGGGACTTCTAATGAGAAAATGAAATTAGTTTTTCAGCTGACTGATCAGAAACATTTTATACATTATAATCAAGCATATATTTGACACGATTTGTTTGTGAGTGTGTGTGTGTGCATGTGTATGTGTGTGTGTGTGTTCCTCTCTCTTTCCCTGTGTGTACGGCTTAGTGCACAGAGTGCATGTAAGTTTATAATGTGTACATGTGTATTTACTTAATTGCTTTAATACTTGAATCGCAGACAACTTGGTGTAGCATGTGACATTTTCCAACCTTTATCTGTAGGAATTAGCGCTAACCCTCCTTGTCAGTGTGCATATATTTTTTGTGTAACCTTTCCATTTTCCATTATTCCTTCACTCTGAGGTCAAAGGTCTATGCAATTAATTCCATCTCCATCTACTGTCCTTCTGCTCGGTTTGAGTACTTCACTACAATTGGAATGGATGATTGAATGAATTTATTAATTAATTAATTAATGATTGAATGGAAGTGGTTTGCAGTTTAAGTGGCTGGAGTCATGCATGTCAAAGCTTATGGACCATGAGTTGCAGGGCTTTCTCTGGATAAAAAGGGGGCTTAGGTGGTGGCCGTGGCAGGGGGCACGTTGGCCTGTTGGCGAGGCTGCATTTTATAAAACATTTTAGAGGCCCCATCTTGGCGGTGTAAACCAATTTCCTGCAATCCTACACATTTTGCCAGTCATGATAAAGAAAATGTTGCAGTTTTAAAGCATATTTTCTACGATTCGACTTATTCTGCCATGGAGCTAAGAGAAAAAATATTTTTTTAAAGCTACTTTCCTACAATTCTTTGCAGCAATTTGACAATGAAGGCCTGATTGACACAGTCTCCACTGAACAGTTGATGTTGAGATGGGTCAGTTACTTGAACTGTGAAGCATTTATTTTGGCTGCAATTTCTGAGGCCTTTTGGCTTCAGATTTGGATATAAAGTTTCTAAAACTGTTTGAATGATGTCTGTGAGTATAATAGAACTCATATGGCAGGCTAAAACCTGATAAAAAAATCTAACCAGGAAGTGGGAAATCTGAGGTTTGTAGTTTTTCAAGTCATTGCCTATCGAATATACAGTGTCTATGGGGTCATATTGCACTTCCTAAGGCTTCCACTAGATGTCAACAGTCTTTAGAACCTTGTTTGAGGCTTTTACTGTGAAGGAGGGGGGAATGAGAGCTGATTTAGTCAGGTGTCTGGCAGAGTGCCATGAGCTCAGTCTCGCGCACTCCCGTGAGAGTTAGCTGCGTTCCATTGCATTTCTACAGACAAAGGAATTCTCCGGTTTAAACATTATTGAAGATTTATGATAAAAACAGCCTAAAGATTGATTTTATACTTCGTTTGCCTTGTTTCTACGAACTGTAATATCAAATCAAATCAAATTTATTTATATAGCCCTTCGTACATCAGCTGATATCTCATAGTGCTGTACAGAAACCCAGCCTAAAACCCCAAACAGCAAGCAATGCAGGTGTAGAAGCACGGTGGCTAGGAAAAACTCCCTAGAAAGGCCAAAACCTAGGAAGAAACCTAGAGAGGAACCAGGCTTTGTGGGGTGGCCAGTCCTCTTCTGGCTGTGCCGGGTGGAGATTATAACAGAACATGGCCAAGATGTTCAAATGTTCATAAATGACCAGCATGGTCGTATAATAATAAGGCAGAACAGTTGAAACTGGAGCAGCAGCACGGTCAGATGGACTGGGGACAGCAAGGAGTCATCATGTCAGGTAGTCCTGGGGCATGGTCCTAAGGGCTCAGGTCCTCAGAGAGAAAAAAATTGAGAATTAGAGAGAGCATATGTGGGGTGGCCAGTCCTCTTCTGGCTGTGCCTTTGACTTTTCATCTGAACTTTAGCCTGTACTTGCACGCGCCTCCTGAGTTTGGATTTGTGTACTAAACACGCAAACAAAAAGGAGGTATTTGGACATAAATTATGGACTTTATCAAACAAAACAAACATTTATTGTGGAACTGGGATTCCTGGGAGTGCATTCCGATGAAGATCACCAAAAGTAAGTGAATGTTTATAATGCTATTTCTGACTTCTGTTTACTCCACAACATGGCGAGTATCTGCATAGCTTGTTTTGTGTCTGAGCACCGTAATCAGATTATTGCATGGTTTGCTTTTTCCGTATTTAAAAAAATATATATGACACAGCGGTTGCATTAAGGAGAAGTGGATCTAAAAATTCCATGCATAACACTTGTATCTTCTGGCAAAGTTTATTATGAGTATTTCTGTAAATTGAAGTGGCTCTCTGCAAAATCACCGGATGTTTTGGAACTACTGAACAATGCACCAATGTAAACTGAGATTTTTGGATATAAATATGAACTTTATCGAACAAAACATACATGTATTGTGTAACATGAAGTCCTATGAGTGTCATCTCCTATGAAGTTAGTGATTAACCTCTAGCGACAAGCAATCCCGTATCCGGGAGCGTAATCATAGCCTCAAGCGCATTACCATAACGCAACTATTCCTATTCATGAAAATCGCAAATAAAATAAAATAAATATATTCAAACACAAGCTTAGCCTTTTCTTAACAACACTGTCATCTCAGATTTTCAAAATAAGCGTTACAGCCAATGCTAGACAAGCATTTGTGTAAGTTTATCATGGCATAATGCTATGCTAGCCCTGCTGGCAGCAGGCAACATTTTCACAAAAATAAGAAAGGCAACCAAATTAAATCATTTACCTTTGAAGAACTTCGGATGCTTTCACTCAGGAGACTCCCAGTTAGATAGCAAATGTTCCTTTTTTCCAAAAAGATTATTTTTGTAGGCGAAATAGCTACCGTTTCTTCATCATGCTTGGCTGAGAAATCGACCGGAAAATGCTACAACTATAACGCCAAACTTTTTTCAAAATTTGCTCCATAATATCGACAGAAACACAGCAAACGTTGTTTATGTCACGTTCTGACCTTTATTTCCTTTGTTTTGTATTTATTTAGTATGGTCAGGGCGCGAGTTGGGTGGGCAGTCTATGTTTGTTTTTCTATGATTTGGGTATTTCTATGTTTCGGCCTAGTATGGTTCTCAATCAGAGGCAGGTGTCATTAGTTGTCTCTGATTGAGAATCATACTTAGGTAGCCTGGGTTTCACTGTGTGTTTGTGGGTGATTGTTCCTGTCTCTGTGTTTGCACCAGACAGGGCTGTTTAGGGTTTCACACGTTTCTTGTTTTGTTGTATCAGTTGTTCATGTGTAAGTTTACATATTAAAAGAACCATGGACACTAACCACGCCGCATATTGGTCCTCTGATCCTTCTCGCCTCTCCTCTTCGGAAGAAGAGGAGGAATTCCTTGACAGTTTAGGAACCATCCTCAAGGTGTTTTTAACATATGTATTCGATAATATATCCGTCGAGGCAGTTGGTTTCTCATAAGAAACGATTGGAAAAATGGCTACCCCAGTATTTTCCGCAAGGTTTTCTCCGGGAGACACCATGCGACCACTCGCCCTAAATGGTCTCTTACAGCCATTCTCCAATGGAAATTCCTAAAAAGACGTCACAATGCTGTAGACACCTCGGGGAAAACGTGGAAAAGGTAAGCTGACTCCTAGCTCCTTCACAGCCATATAAGGAGTCATTGGCATGTGGCGGTTTAAAAAAATGCGGCACTTCCTGATTGGATTTTTATCTGGGTTTCGCCTGTAACATCAGTTCTGTGGCAGTCACAGACAATATCTTTGCAGTTTTGGAAACGTCAGAGTGTTTTCTTTCCAAAGCTGTCAATTATATGCATAGTCGAGCATCTTTTCGTGACAAAATATCTTGTTTAAAACGGGAACGTTTTTCATCCAAAAATTAAAAGATCGCCCCCTATATCCAACTAGTTAACCTTAATTTTATCTCTATTTCTGCTTTTTGTGACTCCTCTCTTTGGCTGGAAAAATGGCTGTGTTTTTCTGTGACTAGGTGCTGACCTAACATAATGTTTGGTGTGCTTTCTTCCTAAAGCCTTTTTGAAATCGGACACTGTGGCTGGATTTACAACAGGTTTATCTTTAAAATGGTGTAAAATACTTGTATGTTTGAGGAATTTTAATTATGGGATTTCTGTTGTTTTGAATTTGGCGCCCTGCAATTTCACTGGCTGTTGGCGAGGTGGAATGCTACCGTCCCACATATCCCAGAGAGGTTAAGAAGGAAAGAAATTCCACAAATTAACCTTTAAAAAGGCACACCTGTTAATTGAAATGCATTACAGGTGACCTACCTCTTGAACCTGGTTGAGAGAATGCCAAGAGTGTGCAAAGCTGTCATCAAGGCAAAGGGTGGTGTCACGACATGGCCATTTTTGGGTGTATTTCGTGGCCCCCCCCTCTCACTCTCTCTCCCACATCAGGTTTTACAACTGTCATAAATACCTGGTATAAACTGACATGCAGTATTGAGGGAGAGAGTCTATGGAGAACAAAGAGCTTCTCTTTCCAGAACACCTAATCCCCAAAATGGCAGAATTAAATAATATTTCTATTTTTGAGAATGTGGGAATGGTCCGTGGAAACTTAAGGGACAGTCATGTCGAGTTTGTTTCATTTGGTGATCTTATGGAAAACAGGAGACCCACATTACTGTATCTCTGTTTGTGTACACTTTCCAGATTTACATTTAGATATTGGATCAAATAAATTGGATAAATATGAAACTATTTGTGAGAAGATGTAAAGTGATGTTGGCCTTCTAAACGAGATACTTGTTAAAATGTAAAGTTTTAACTAGTCAGTAGCCACGCCCATGTGAGCATATACTTGGACGGCGTCATGGAATGCCCCCGTCCTCCACAGAGTATAAAACCCACTTCCTACAAAATGTACATTAGACTAGAAAACATGGAGCTGATACTACATGTTGAAATGGTTAAGGGGGCCAAGGTACAGAACGGCAGGCAGGGCCAGGGTCAGGTCAGGCAGAGGTCGGTAATCCAGAGTAGGGGCAAAGGCACAGGACGGCAGGCTCAGAGTCAGGACAGACAAGGGTCAAAACCAGGAGGACGAGAAAAAGAAAGACTGGGGAAAAGCAGGCGCTGAGACAAACCGCTGGTTGACTTGAACAAACAAGACGAACTGGCCCAGACAGACAGAAAACACAGGTATAAATACCCAGGGGATAAGTGGGGAAGATGGGCGACACCTGGAGGGGGGTGGAGACAAGCACAAGGACAGGTGAAACAGATCAGGGCGTGACATCTATTGGCCCAGGAGACCAGACAGCGAGTAGTGTTGGCTACACGGCTGGAAATGGTTCAACTCTGAGACTATCGATCACTACAGAATAATAGCAAATCCTAGACGTATAATTACTAGTCAGCAGCTGTAAATTACGTAAGTCTAGTATACCGACAACCGCGGAAGCATCTATTCTATGCAACGACCGACAACTACGAAAGATATTGTGACTTCTGGGGAAGTTAATCAGAGACTCTCTGATGAACTGACTCTCCAGCAGACGGACATGCGACAACAGAGAGAGACAACAAGACATACACTCGTAGATATGTAAATGGCAATTTATTTTCGAATGAGTGGTCGTTCATGTAAAGTATTAGCAATTTCTATGAGTGTAGTTATCAGCTATTAGTTTCCCACTCTTGGGCGGTCCACACCCTCTTTCCTACCAAGCCGTCACATCAGCTTCGTATGCAAGGGACTTTTTTCTTTGTATCATGTAGTAACCCATGTATGAACAAATTATGTTTGTTTTCATGTATTTCTGTGATTTGATTAGTTAGTTAGTAAATAAATAATTAAACCAATTTGTATATCGCTGATTCATCATTTAGGCTATGGCTCGTGCAGATGTAGGGTTTGCGATGTTCAGTAATGACACAGATGAGGTAATAAAATGAATTAATAAGTGACTGTTTTGATTAGATCTCAAAATATCTGAAGAGTTCTATTCGGGAAATTGACACTCTAGAAACAACGTTTGTCTGTGGTGCCCTGACTTCCTTGTTGATTAAAGTTACATGATTAGTTTAATCGTAATTAAATTACACAGAGAATTGATTTGATAATATACAGTCTTCACATTTAATGATAGTCACAGACTATTTGAATAATCTCATGTCTCAAATATATATTATACTTTTTTGGTTACTAAATGATTCCATATGTGTTATTTCATAGTTTTGATGTCTTAACTATTATTCTACAATGTAGAAACTAGTAAAAATACAGAACAACCCTTGAATGAGTAGGTGTTCGAAAACTTTTGACCGGTACATTGTACTGTAGAGTAAATAACTGTCCCCTCATCAAATCAAATCAAATCAAATGTATTTATATAGCCCTTCGTACATCAGCTGATATCTCAAAGTGCTGTACAGAAACCCAGCCTAAAACCCCAAACAGCAAGCAATGCAGGTGTAGAAGCACGGTGGCTAGGAAAAACTCCCTAGAAAGGCCAAAACCTAGGAAGAAACCTAGAGAGAAACCACGCTATGTGGGGTGGCCAGTCCTCTTCTGGCTGTGCCGGGTGGAGATTATAATAGAACATGGCCAAGATGTTCAAAAGCAAGGAGTCATCATGTCAGGTAGTCCTGGGGCATGGTCCTAGGGCTCAGGTCCTCCGAGAGAGAGAAAGAAAGAGAGAAGGAGAGAATTAGAGAACGCACACTTAGATTCACACAGGACACCGAATAGGACAGGAGAAGTACTCCAGATATAACAAACTGACCCTAGCCCCCCGACACATAAACTACTGTAGCATAAATACTGGAGGCTGAGACAGGAGGGGTCAGGAGACACTGTGGCCGGTTGAAAGTCAATTGAAAGTTGAAAGTCAATATATATAAAAAAATATTTAAATAAATAAAAACCCGGCACAGCCAGAAGAGGACTGGCCACCCCACATATGCTCTCTTTAATTCTCTCTTTTTTTCTCTCTCTCTCGGAGGACATGAGCCCTAGGACCATGCCCCAGGACTACCTGACATGATGACTCCTTGCTGTCCCCAGTCCATCTGACTGTGCTGCTGCTCCAGTTTCAACTGTTCTGCCTTATTATTATACGACCATGCTGGTCATTTATGAACATTTGAACATCTTGGCCATGTTCTGTTATAATCTTCACCCGGCACAGCCAGAAGAGGACTAGCCACCCCACATAGCCTGGTTCCTCTCTAGGTTTCTTCCTAGGTTTTGGCCTTTCTAGGGAGTTTTTCCTAGCCACCGTGCTTCTACACCTGCATTGCTTGCTGTTTGGGGTTTTAGGCTGGGTTTCTGTACAGCACTTTGAGATATCAGCTGATGTACGAAGGGCTATATAAATAAATTTGATTTGATTTTGATTTTATTTGTGGCCCCATCCGAGGACACCCCCGGACAGGGCCAAACAGGAAGGATATAACCCCACCCACTTTGTCAAAGCACAGCACCCACACCACTAGAGGGATATCTTCAACCACCAACTTACCATCCTGAGAGAAGGCTGAGTATAGCCCACAAAGATCTCCGCCATGGCACAACCCAAGGGGGGGCGCCAACCCAGACAGGATCAAATCAAATCAAATCAAATTTATTTATATAGCCCTTCGTACATCAACTGATATCTCAAAGTGCTGTACAGAAACCCAGCCTAAAACCCCAAACAGCAAGCAATGCAGATGACCACATCAGTGAATCAACCCACTCAGGTGACGCACCCCTTCCAGGGACGGCATGAGAGAGCCCCAGTAGGCCAGTGACTCAGCCCCTGTAATAGGGTTAGAGGCGAATTCCAGTGGAAAGAGGGGAACCGGCCAGGCAGAGACAGCAAAGGGCGGTTCGTTCCTCCAGAGCCTTTCCGTTCACCTTCCCACTCCTGGGCCAGACTACACTCAATCATATGACCCACTGAAGAGATGAGTCTTCAGGAAAGACTTAAAGGTTGAGACCGAGTTTGCGTCTCTGACATGGGTAGGCAGACCGTTCCATAAAAATGGAGCTCTATAGGTGAAAGCCCTGCCTCCAGCTGTTTGCTTAGAAATTCTAGGGACAATTAGGAGGCCTGCGTCTTGTGACTGTAGCGTACGTGTAGGTATGTACGGCAGGACCAAATCAGAGAGATAGGTAGGAGGAAGCCCATGTAATGCTTTGTAGGTTAGCAGTAAAACCTTCAAATCAGCCCTTGCTTTGACAGGAAGCCAGTGTAGAGAGGCTAGCACTGGAGTAATATGATCAATTTTTTTGGTTCTAGTCAGGATTCTAGCAGCCGTATTTAGCACTAACTGAAGTTTATTTAGTGCTTTATCCGGGTAGCCGGAAAGTAGAGCATTGCAGTAGTCTAACCTAGAAGTGACAAAAGCATGGATAAATTTTTCTGCATCATTTTTGGACAGAAAGTTTCTGATTTTTGCAATGTTACGTAGATGGAAAAAAGCTGTCCTTGAAATGGTCTTGATATGTTCTTCAAACGAGAGATCAGGGTCCAGAGTAATGCCAAGGTCCTTCACAGTTTTATTTGAGACGACTGTACAACCATTAAGATTAATTGTCAGATTCAACAGAAGATCTCTTTGTTTCTTGGAACCTAGAACAAGCATCTCTGTTTTGTCCGAGTTTAAAAGTAGAACGTTTGCAGCCATCCATTTCCTTATGTCTGAAACACATGCTTCTAGCAAGGTCAATTTTGGGGCTTCTCCATGTTTCATTGAAATGTACAGCTGTGTGTCATCCGCATAGCAGTGAAAGTTAACATTATGTTTTCGAATTACATACCCAAGAGGTAAAATATATAGTGAAAACAATAGTGGTCCTAAAACGGAACCTTGAGGAACACCGAAATTTACAGTTGATTTGTCAGAGGACAACCCATTCACAGAGACAAACTGATATCTTTCCGACAGATAAGATCTAAACCAGGCCAGAACTTGTCCGTGTAGACCAATCTCCAATCTCTCCAAAAGAATGTGGTGATCGATGGTATCAAAAGCAGCACTAAGGTCTAGGAGCACGAGGACAGATGCAAAGCCTCGGTCCGATGCCATTAAAATGTCATTTACCACCTTCACAAGTGCCGTCTCAGTGCTATGATGGGGTCTAAAACCAGACTGAAGCATTTCGTATACATTGTTTGTCTTCAGGAAGGCAGTGAGTTGCTGCGCAACAGCCTTTTCCCAAAAATTTGAGAGGAATGGAAGATTCAATATAGGCCGATAGTTTTTCATATTTTCTGGGTCAAGGTTTGGCTTTTTCAAGAGAGCCTTTATTACTGCCACTTTTAGTGAGTTTGGTACACATCCGGTGGATAGAGAGCCGTTTATTATGTTCAACATAGGAGGGCCAAGCACAGGAAGCAGCTCTTTCAGTAGTTTAGTTGGAATAGGGTCCAGTATGCAGCTTGAAGGTTTAGAGGCCATGATTATTTTCATCATTGTGTCAAGAGATATAGTACTAAAACACTTGAGCGTCTCTCTTGATCCTAGGTCCTGGCAGAGTTGTGCAGACTCAGGACAACTGAGCTTTGAATGAATACGCAGATTTAAAGAGGAGTCCGTAATTTGCTTTCTAATAATCATGATATTTTCCTCAAAGAAGTTCATGAATTTATCACTGCTAAAGTGAAAGTCATCCTCTCTTGGGGAATGCTGCTTTTTAGTTAGCTTTGCGACAGTATCAAAAAGGAATTTCAGATTGTTCTTATTTTCCTCAATTAAGTTCAAAAATAGGATGATCGAGCAGCAGTAAGGGCTCTTCGGTACTGCACGGTACTGTCTTTCCAAGCTAGTCGGAAGACTTCCAGTTTGGTGTGGCGCCATTTCTGTTCCAATTTTCTGGAAGCTTGCTTCAGAGCTCGGCTATTTTCTGTGTACCAGGGAGCTAGTTTCTTATGAGAAATGGTTTTAGTTTTTAGGGGTGCAACTGCATCTAGGGTATTGCGCAAGGTTAAATTGAGTTCCTCAGTTAGGTGGTTAACTGATTTTTGTCCTCTGGCGTCCTTGGGTAGACAGAGGGAATCTGGAAGGACATCAAGGAATCTTTGTGTTGTCTGTGAATTTATAGCACGACTTTTTATGTTCCTTGGTTGGGGTCTGAGCAGATTATTTGTTGCAATTGCAAACGTAATAAAATGGTGGTCCGATAGTCCAGGATTATGAGGAAAAACATTAAGATCCACAACATTTATTCCATGGGACAAAACTAGGTCCAGCGTATGACTGTGACAGTGAGTGGGTCCAGAGACATGTTGGACAAAACCCACTGAGTCGATGATGGCTCCGAAAGCCTTTTGGAGTGGGTCTGTGGACTTTTCCATGTGAATATTAAAGTCACCAAAAATTTGAATATTATCTGCTATGACTACAAGGTCCGATAGGACTTCAGGGAACTCAGTGAGGAACGCTGTATATGGCCCAGGAGGCCTGTAAACAGTAGCTATAAAAAGTGATTGAGTAGGCTGCATAGATTCCATGACTAGAATCTCAAAAGACGAAAACGTCATTTTTTTTGTAAATTGAAATTTGCTATCATAAATGTTAGCAACACCTCCGCCTTTGCGGGATGCACTCATACCTGTATCCCTCCTAGCTGTTCACATACAGTGCCTTGCGAAAGTATTCGGCCCCCTTGAACTTTGCGACCTTTTGCCACATTTCAGGCTTCAAACATAAAGATATAAAACTGTATTTTTTTGTGAAGAATCAACAACAAGTGTGACACAATCATGAAGTGGAACGACATTTATTGGATATTTCAAACTTTTTTAACAAATCAAAAACTGAAAAATTGGGCGTGCAAAATGATTCAGCCCCCTTAAGTTAATACTTTGTAGCGCCACCTTTTGCTGCGATTACAGCTGTAAGTCGCTTGGGGTATGTCTTTATCAGTTTTGCACATCGAGAGACTGAAATGTTTTCCCATTCCTCCTTGCAAAACAGCTCGAGCTCAGTGAGGTTGGATGGAGAGCATTTGTGAACAGCAGTTTTCAGTTCTTTCCACAGATTCTCGATTGGATTCAGGTCTGGACTTTGACTTGGCCATTCTAACACCTGGATATGTTTATTTTTGAACCATTCCATTGTAGATTTTGCTTTATGTTTTGGATCATTGTCTTGTTGGAAGACAAATCTCCGTCCCAGTCTCAGGTCTTTTGCAGACTCCATCAGGTTTTCTTCCAGAATGGTCCTGTATTTGGCTCCATCCATCTTCCCATCAATTTTAACCATCTTCCCTGTCCCTGCTGAAGAAAAGCAGGCCCAAACCATGATGCTGCCACCACCATGTTTGACAGTGGGGATGGTGTGTTGAGGGTGATGAGCTGTGTTGCTTTTACGCCAAACATAACGTTTTGCATGGTTGCCAAAAAGTTACATTTTGGTTTCATCTGACCAGAGCACCTTCTTCCACATGTTTGGTGTGTCTCCCAGGTGGCTTGTGGCAAACTTTAAACAACACTTTTTATGGATATCTTTAAGAAATGGCTTTCTTCTTGCCACTCTTCCATAAAGGCCAGATTTGTGCAATATACGACTGATTGTTGTCCTATGGACAGAGTCTGCCACCTCAGCTGTAGATCTCTGCAGTTCATCCAGAGTGATCATGGGCCTCTTGGCTGCATCTCTGATCAGTCTTCTCCTTGTATGAGCTGAAAGTTTAGAGGGACGGCCAGGTCTTGGTAGATTTGCAGTGGTCTGATACTCCTTCCATTTCAATATTATCGCTTGCACAGTGCTCCTTGGGATGTTTAAAGCTTGGGAAATCTTTTTGTATCCAAATCCGGCTTTAAACTTCTTCACAACAGTATCTCGGACCTGCCTGGTGTGTTCCTTGTTCTTCATGATGCTCTCTGCGCTTTTAACGGACCTCTGAGACTATCACAGTGCAGGTGCATTTATACGGAGACTTGATTACACACAGGTGGATTGTATTTATCATCATTAGTCATTTAGGTCAACTTTGGATCATTCAGAGATCCTCACTGAACTTCTGGAGAGAGTTTGCTGCACTGAAAGTAAAGGGGCTGAATAATTTTGCACGCCCAATTTTTCAGTTTTTGATTTGTTAAAAAAGTTGGAAATATCCAATAAATGTCGTTCCACTTCATGATTGTGTCCCACTTGTTGCTGATTCTTCACAAAAAAATACAGTTTTATATCTTTATGTTTGAAGCCTGAAATGTGGCAAAAGGTCGCAAAGTTCAAGGGGGCCGAATACTTTCGCAAGGCACTGTAGTATCATCCATGCTTAGTGATTCTACCTTAGGCAGGTTCCATGTTAAAGGCCCAGTGCAGTCAAAAAATTGATTTACCTGTGTTTTATATATATTTACACACTATGAGGATGTAAAAATACTGTGAAATTGTGAAAATGATAATGCCCTTTTAGTGTAGGAGCTGTTTGAAATACATTTCTGCCAGTTGTGGTGGGATAGAGTTTTGGCCTACCTTGTGACATCACCAAGCTGTAAATTAGTTAATAGACCAATAAGAGCGTTCCAAATCTCTCTGTGTAACGTCTGCTTCCAACTCACACTCTCAAACACATAGATCCCTGAACGCAGCTCACTCTCCAGATCCCAATCACCTGAATTCTGATCACCTGTTCACACACGTGTATGTCATTATCACACACTATTTAGTTCAGTTCTTTGCACCCCATCATTGTGTGGTATTGTTTGTTTTGTGACACACTTCTTTTTGAAGCACTGGGCTTCCCATAATGTAATCCTCCCGTGTATGATAGTTTTTGACTGCCTCACTAACGACACCTTCTGCCTATTCCCTGCCTGTACTTTAGCGGATTTCCTGTTCTCAACCTATCGCCTGATCTCCGGTACGACGTTACTAGCCTTTTCCCTGTCTGTACTGTTGCCTTTTTGGACCCCCTGTGTATGACCTTCTGCCTGCCCCTGGACCCAGCTACCTGCCTCCTCACGTGGTCCTTTACAAATAAACACTTGCTGCGCACTGCACTTGAAACCAGCTCTCTGTCTCCCGTCGTGTTCATTACACTTTGCCAATAACAGCTAGTTTTCAGTTTCCCCTTCCCACTCAGACAGATCCCAGACGTATAGTTCTAGCAAAATTCTTGCTTGAGAAATTGCTTTTTGCTAAGAAGCATTTTTGGTTTCTTTTTGACCATTTTAATTTACATCAATCACAGTAATATACT
Source organism: Oncorhynchus kisutch (assembly GCF_002021735.2). NCBI lineage: Eukaryota > Metazoa > Chordata > Actinopteri > Salmoniformes > Salmonidae > Oncorhynchus > Oncorhynchus kisutch. The sequence goes on along the minus strand of NC_034181.2, from coordinate 75,239,346 downwards.
TAATTGTTATCCAGATATTATTTAGATAAAAAACAGCTGCATTGGACCTTTAAAATGCTCTTAATATATTAATTTATCATTACAGTTTTAGCAGGGAGCATCTGTCTTTAATTTCCGCTCTGATTTATATTTCTCCTGCTACGGACCAATATTGGGGTATCCTGTTCATTATCGTCAGTTTGGAGCTCCTGCAGAGTTCAAAGTGTTTTCCTATCTGGAGATATATAGGAAGATTAAAAGAACTGAACCTACACTGAGTACGCAGAGTCTCCCTCTGTGCCATTTTAGAGAAATGGGGCAGTCATCAGGCAGAACAAAGGGTAGATAACTTGCTTATTACATCACGTCTTCTCTAGTGTTCCTATGAGGAGGGCGTGCTGTGATCATGTTTGTTTGATAAAACCTAAACTACGGCTCTGTAGGCCTGGAAAGACCCTGTTAATTAACATAACACCACCGCAAAAACACGCATATTATTTTACACTACAGACAGCTACAGAGAAGAGAAAAGCACTGCACATTCCAGATGAGTAGATTCTAATGAGCAGCTACAGTCACATTGGACACATTGTTTAAATTCCTCAATTACAAACTAGCTGTGACGCATTGTTTGAATTTCAGTGAGTGCAGGCTTGATATGAGTTGCATTGCGTCACCTGCAGTTCAATTTGGAATCATACTTATTTTCACTCTATGCCACCACATAGAATTAGATCAAGGAAGCCCTAGAAAATGGCGCCGGAGGAGATGGCCGCCGTTTTTTACGGTCTTCTAACCAATTGTGCTCTCTCTACTACCGTATGGCAAGCAGTACCGGAGTGCCAAGTCTAGGACAAAAAGGCTTCTCAGCAGTTTTTACCCCCATACGTTTCAACCCCCCTTGGGTTGTGCCATGGCGGAGATCTTTGTGGGCTATACTCAGCCTTGTCTCAGGATGGTAAGTTGGTGGTTGAAGATGTCCCTCTAGTGGTGTGGGGGCTGTGCTTTGGCAAAGTGGATGGGGTTATATCCTTCCTGTTTGGCCCTGTCCGGGGGTGTCCTCGGATGGGGCCACAGTGTCTCCTGACCCCTCCTGTCTCAGCCTCCAGTATTTATGCTGCAGTAGTTTATGTGTCGGGGGGCTAGGGTCAGTTTGTTATATCTGGAGTACTTCTCCTGTGCTATTCGGTGTCCTGTGTGAATCTAAGTGTGCGTTCTCTAATTCTCTCCTTCTCTCTTTCTTTCTCTCTCTCGGAGGACCTGAGCCCTAGGACCATGCCCCAGGACTACCTGACATGATGACTCATTGCTGTCCCCAGTCCACCTGGCCGTGCTGCTGCTCCAATTTCAACTGTTCTGCCTTATTATTATTGGACCATGCTGGTCATTTATGAACATTTGAACATCTTGGCCATGTTCTGTTATAATCTCCACCCGGCACAGCCAGAAGAGGACTGGCCACCCCACATATGCTCTCTCTAATTCTCTCTTTCTTTCTCTCTCTCGGAGGACCTGAGTCCTAGGACCATGCTCCAGGACTACCTGACATGATGACTCCTTGCTGTCCCCAGTCCACCTGACCGTGCTGCTGCTCCAGTTTCAACTGTTCTGCCTTATTATTATTCGACCATGCTGGTCATTTATGAACATTTGAACATCTTGGCCATGTTCTGTTATAATCTCCACCCGGCACAGCCAGAAGAGGACTGGCCACCCCACATAGCCTGGTTCCTCTCTAGGTTTCTTCCTAGGTTTTGGCCTTTCTAGCCACCGTGCTTCTACACCTGCATTGCTTGCTGTTTGGGGTTTTAGGCTGGGTTTCTGTACAGCACTTTGAGATATCAGCTGATGTACGAAGGGCTATATAAATACATTTGATTTGATTTGATTTGACTCCTGAACAGGTAATCAAATGGCCACCCTGACTATTTGCATTGTGTGCCCCCTCCCCCCCAACCCCTCTTTTACGCTGCTGCTACTCTCTGTTTATCTTATATGCATAGTCACTTTAACTATACATTCATGTACATACTACCTCAATTGGCCAGACCAACCAGTGCTCCCGCACATTGGCTAACCAAGCTATCTGCATTGTGTCCCACTACCTGCCAACCCCTCTTTTTTCGCTACTGCTACTCTCTGTTCATCATATATGTATAGTCACTTTAACCATACCTATATGTACATACTACCTCAATAAGCCTGACTAACCGGTGTCTGTATATAGCCTTGCTACTCATATTTTCAAATGTGTTTTTACTGTTGTTTTATTTCTTTACTTACCTACACACACACACACACACACTTTTTTTCCCTCTGCACTAGTGGTTAGAGCCTGTAAGTAAGCATTTTACTTCAAGGTCTAAGACACCTGTTGTATTCGGCGCACGTGACAAATAAACTTTGATTTGATTTGATTTACAGTTGCAATGATCTCCTGATGAGTTTTTTGACGGAACTATTTTAACCCAATGACTTACGCTTTCACTTATGGAAAGGGAAAACATTTATCTTTCTGTGTAGTCATGCAGTGTCAGCATTAACTAGTTGGTACATGGATTTGTTGAATAGGCCTATTATGTAAGATACTTGGACTTGGCTTTTTTTTTTTTAAATGCACTAAAACTGTTTGAAAGCCAAGGTGATAACTGATTTGCATTTAGGCACCACTGTTGCTGACAGTCTTGTTTAAAAAACATTAGGTAACGTGTGTCCTTGATTTATGAGCTCTCTCTGAATTGATGAACAGCAGTCATCTTCTTAAGAACAAACTATAGCACCATTGTTCTTTTAATAGAGGTTCGTAAGATAAAATGCTGAAAGGGCAGAACGGAACATCTGGAATTAGCTAGTAGCTATGGCGGCAGGCAGACCTGCTGCAGTAGAAAGCTGCCTTCACTGCACTCTCCTACAGTAGTCACAGTGCTCTCTGTTCTCTGCTCCCATACCAGCTGACATGGTACAGTATGTCATACTATTCATGCTTCACTGGCTCTGTCTAAGCCCTCTGACTGTCCATCTGCTGCTGGGACAGAGCAGGGCTGGGGAGAGTTCCTTTCAGACCACAGGACCAGAGAGGGCTTGCCAGGACACGGCTAGGTGACAGATGCAGTGTGAGGAAGGATCTAACCTTTGTGTTCTACTACCTAGCTCTCTACTTGAGTCTAGACCACACACAGGCACATAGGTGTATCCAAGCATTCACACAAGCACACATATGGGTTAGTGTTGGGTTAGTGTTGGGTTAGTGTAAGGGTATTTGCTGTAAGAACAGTGTACTAATACGTCATTTCAATACTTGTTATTATTCCCATAGCATAGGGCCACTCTTCCAGTGCATAGGCATAATACTCCAAGCTATGTAAAAGCATATGCATTAATGCAACATTTATTTTGCTTCGTGTTAGGCCTATTTCAAAATTGTTGGTTGATTTTAATTATTCACATAGTGTTAACACTCTGCAGTCCCAGTTATACAAAGGATGACACTGGCTTTCACACACAGTGTTTAAATATAATTGTGAATGCTGAATTAAATGTAAAGTCTTACATCGTTCTCAAAAGGTGACACTGCCATAATCCTGTAACTGCTAATTAAAACTACTTGACTAAACTAAAGCCTCCGGTAGCCTCAGCGTGTGGAAAGTTACAGTGACGGAGGAAGAAATCACCCAGAGAGAGCATATAAGGTGCATCTGAAATGGCACCCTATTCTCTATATAGCACACACATTTTGACCAGAGCCTGCATAGTTTTACTGTACATAGAAAACCTTGAAATGAAACATCTTTATATCAACTGCCAATTTATTTCACCCAAATAACTGTTCTCTTCTCCCTTCTGCCGGGTGGATCTTATGTGCCATTTTACATGATTGCATTGCTGTTATTTATTAATCTTTCAAATTGGATTTTCCCATCTGGCTTATTGTGCCATAAAGCCTTTCTTTGGTTTGGTGCTATAGATCATTACTCACTTCCTTTCTTCCTCTGGGGGATGTCACTGGCGTTTTTATCCCACAGAACCGAATCCACAGTGAAACATCACCGTTTCCTCTGTGATAAGGTTATTTCGCCCTGCGGTTGCTATGCAACAATGTGAAGTGTTGGCACAACATGATTTTTATCTGTTCCAACAATAAAGGCAGTATTGCACATAGCAGCAGATATATTACTAGATGTGTGTTTCTAATGTTGCCAGCCAGGATCAGTCTGATGGAACATAAAACAGTTCGATATTAGATTCCCCCCACTCTCTCTCGTTCTACACTGTGTTCTAGAATGTGTTCTTCTTCTTCAAAACCTTATGTGTTGCTTTATTCAACCTGACTCTAACATTTATGGGTTTGGAAATTTAGGCATTATTGATATCCAGTCTCTGTGCCACCTATATAACATTTTACTTTCTGAATATTCTCGATTTTCAATATGATTTATTTTTTGCCATAAAAATCGTGCTCATGTTGCTGTGATTTAGTGGCAATAATATAGAAAGTATTCATGTTCTTATATTTCTCAATCTCATAGTCTCTTGTATTTTCACCTGAAGAAACCTTGTAGAAAGTCTCTGTGGAGTTGTCTAATCATTAAAATGTTCTCTAGGCTAGTTAACAACCAAAAACTGAGCCTATGTTAAATTAATTCCATTGGGCATGTCTTCATTTTGAACATTTATTTGTTGAAATGGTGACATAGTATTATAGATGTGCCTTGGCTTGGTATTGTCTCAAACAAGTACAAATATGTTGCCATTGAGAATTGATTGATTCTGACAACATTGGGATCAAGTTGACAAATTTAAATTTAGCTTGTCTCTTTTGGTTTCATTAGAGAGAGAGAGAGAGCTGCTGAAGGTTGTGGGGTGGAGAGGGGTAGACATATAATGGTACTTAAATTAGAAACTTATATCATTAATCATCCCTTTCTTTCATTGCCTTGACACGTGAGACAAGGAAATCTATGTTTATCTGAGCTGGGAGAATAAATATGAACAACGTTGCTTCATGGATTAGTCCCCAAAGAACAGAACAGCCACTCTCTCAGGGTGCACTTTCCAGTCATCACTCAACTGGCTAAACAAGCCAATTATTTCTTATACCACACACATGCCAATTAGTTACAGAAGCTGAAATCTCTGCTACAATGTTTTTTATTATGGTATTGATGCATTGGGTGACTTGTGTAAGGTGCTGTCAGACAGTATCTCTTCCAGTCCAAAGCAATTGATGTGAGCATCACTGGAGAGAGCAGCTAGGAGAGTGTTCTGTTCTGTCAGTGTTCTGTTTGACACTGATGGCCTGTAGAGGAGAATTTTAGATCATTTTAGTTGGCCGGTTTTATTTGTACTTTGCAGCAGTGTTAGTGGAGGTGTTTTGTAGAATGTAATAGAATAGAGCGTTTAAGGTACACAATAGATGCACTAGTTCAAATGTTACTCTTCTAAATGCCTGTGCTACAGCAACACTACATTCATGTGATAAACTCTGATTATCTGATTACTTGGTTTGGTGCCTGTAAGGCTTTTCCCTGAGAGTTTGAAATGTATATATTCTATCGGTTCGTCAAAATGTACTCTACCTAAGCCTTTTATTAGTTGTGTTTTGAGAGTATAGGTTTTTTTCTACCTCATACTGTGCCTTCAGAAAGTATTTATACCCCTTGACTTATTCCACATTTTGTTATGTTACAGCCTGAATTCAATGGATTAAATATTTTTTGGTCACCTATCTACACACAATACCCCCCATACTGACAAAGTGAAAACATATTTTTAGAAATGTTATCACATTTATTGAAAATGAAATACAGAAATATCTAATTTACTAAGTATTTACACCTCTTTGCTATGTCGCTCCAAATTGAGCTCATATGTGCATCCAATTTCCTTTGATCATCCTTGAGATGTCACTACAACTTCATTGGAGTCCACCTGTGGCCAATCCAATTGTTTGGACATGGTTTAGAGAGACCTTAAGGCAAAAATTATCTGTGGTCTGATGAGACAACATTTGTACTCTTTGGCCTGAATGCAAAGCGTTATGTCTGGGGAAAACCAGGCACAGCTCATCAACCATCTAACCATCACTACCGTGAAGCATATTGGTGGCAGCATCATGCTAAGGGGATGCTTTTCAGCAGCAGAGACTGGGAGACTGATAAGGATAGAGGGAGCAATGAATGGAGCAAAATACTGGCAAATCCTTAATGAGATCCTGCTTCAGAGGGCATGCGACCTTAGACTGGGGCGAAGATTAAACTAAAGCAATGCTGGAATGGCTTCAGAACAAGAATGTGAAAGTCCTTGAGTGGCCCAATCAAAGCCCAGACTGAAATCCCATTGAAAATCTGTGGAAAACCTTGGAGATTGCTGTTCACTAACTTAACAGAACTTGAGAAAATCTGCAAGGAAGAATGGGAGAAACCCCTATTCCAGATGTACAAAGCTGATAAAGACATACTCAAGACGACTCAAAGCTGTAATCAGAACAAATACTTCTACAAAGTATTGACTCAGTGGTGTGAATACTTACAGTATGTAAAATGTATATTTCAGTATTTATTATCTATTATTTGCAAACATTTCTAAAAACATTTTTTTCACTTTGTCATTATGGGGTGTTTTGTAGATGGGTGAGAAAAATCTATATATTTAAACTATTTAGAATTCAGTCCGTAACACATCAAAATGTGAAATAAGTCAATGGATATGAATACTTTCTGAAGGCACTGATAATGATATCATGCTTATTCTAGCCATGTTCTTTATAATATTCATAAAGACTCGATATGAATGTATTTTGTAATGATGTGAGGTCTGGGGGATCCCCCCCAACAACATTTCTGTGGTTTTCTACTCGAGGTAAAATGATACAGGTGTACTGTACCGTGCGCCTCTATATAGCTTGCTAAATGTTTTCGGCTGGCAGGCAATGTAACTCCAGGTTATTCAGGAAGGCAGCAGCTGCTGAATTCTCTCTTTTCATACTGACTCAGCATGGGCTTAATTATCGGGCCATTTTCTTATCTGACTCACTCACCATTTGGCCTCCTTAAACTCCTCAACTTGTTACCAATTATATTATGAAAAGGAATAGAAGGGAGGTAAAATAATCTCAGTTGGCTTGGTTACGTTTTGGTTATAAAGAGTTCATTGTTTTTGTTTTTATAGAGCACAGCTGAACTGATTTCAGCTGAGCTGATCTCTAACATAGAAGACCAAAAGATGGTATTTTATACAACATGGAAAATAAAGTAGCCTGGTGGTTAGTAGTGAATTGCTGTATTGGGTATGATCTCTCTGCTCAGTGAATCTCCTATACGGGGTTCCATTTAATATGTCGTTGCTCCGACTTTGTAGGCATTGACTAACTGTGTGGAATAGAATGAAAATGTCAATGACTCTATCCATCAGCTGGTCAGGCCCAGAGAGATCAAACGCCAGCTGGTCAGGCCCAGAGAGATCAAATGCCAGCTGGTCAGGCCCAGAGAGATCAAATGCCAGCTGGTCAGGCCCAGAGAGATCAAATGCCAGCTGGTCAGGCCCAGAAAGATCAAATGCCAGCTGGTCAGGCCCGGAGAGATCAAATGCCAGCTGGTCAGGGCCGGAGAGATCAAATGCCAGCTGGTCAGGCCCGGAGAGATCAAATGCCAGCTGGTCAGGCCCGAAGAGATCAAATGCCAGCTGGTCAGGCCCGGAGAGATCAAATGCCAGCTGGTCAGGCCCGAAGAGATCAAATGCCAGCTGGTCAGGCCCGGAGAGATCAAATGCCAGCTGGTCAGGCCCGGAGAGATCAAAGCACTTGATCATTTATTGAACGTAATCCTGGAATATTACATTTCATAAAAGTGTTTATAGAGCCTTTATTAGTCATTTATTTAAATTAGGGTAATATAAGAACACAGTTATTGCTAGGGTCTTTCTTTTTGGTCAGATTGTTACCTTGCCCAATAGTTTCACTATCTAATCAAGTTCCAAACTGTTGTGTAATTGCGGTGAATATTCTGATAATACTTCAGAGTTTTTGCAGGCATACATGACTCAATTGTTTGCTTCAATCTGTTAACTGCAATAACAAAATGTATTAAGCTCTACAAAAGAGATTTTCAGAGAGGATAACAAATCATCATAATGTGAGACTGAAAATCTGTGGTATGAGAAATGATAATGTTGTTATTATAGCATACTCACTTCACTATGGGGACTGCAGATAGCCAGTGTTTGTGAAAATATACTTTGCTGTTAATATTATAGATCCTGATCTTTTGAAGATAATTCTGAATATAATAGCATGCCAGGATCATAACCCATCAGGGGTCTTACAAGTTGTTTACTTTGTGAATAGCTTATGGGTTTTGTGTTTACACATCAGGTCTGATAAATTGAGCTTTAACAACTCAGTGAGGCTTAGATTTTGATGTGATATGATCCTCAGTGATGGTAGTTTGGGAATAAACTGTGCATGTGCAATATTTCATAAGTAGATGTGAGATCACCATAGAAAGGGTAGATAGAGTAGCAGGAGTTCAAATAGTCTCATTCAGCCTCTAACTACCCCTAAAGAGCTGCAGCTGGACTCCTCTGGTCTTTCAGACACTGTTTAGCCAGCTGCTCGTGGTCTTGCATCATGCTTCCATGTCACAAACAGTCTCGCCTCTGTTTTCTACCTCTCTCTCCTTTTCAAAACAAACTCCATGATAGGAGATTTCCGAAGACCAAACCGTATGGACACTCATCACTCATACTTCTTTTGAGAAAACAGTGAAGTGTAGCGAGAGGTCTGAAGATAAACAAAGCCGGTATTTTTGGCAGTGCTGTCATCAAGCTAGGGATCCATTGCCAGAGCGTCACCACTTGACCTTGAACTGTTTCTAAGTGAGGATCAGCTCAAGTTAACCAGTAAACAAAAATAAAACAAACCATTTGAAAAGGGTAGGGCCCTTACACGGGCCATCCATCTGACATCTGCCTTGCAGTTAGGTTCACTGTAATGGCCGATTGTGAAAAATGGGATTCTAATGATGCGATGTCTGATGTGCAGTGAGCACAAAGGATGAAAACAAAGGATGAAAGGGTTTCCTTGTAACTGATGCCATGTTAAGAACCATCTGCCTCAAACTTGTCTGGGCTGTCATCTGTGATTGTAATCCAGCGCAATACAATACAACTGTAGCAGGCTCTTGCTATACTGCTCCAGGCTGTCCACTGGTGAATAACAAAGTACTTAGGAGGGAAAGAGAAAGAAAGAGGGACATTGGATGCATTAATGGAAGCTAAGTGGTGAAGAAGAGGGCTCCGATTTGGAATATATTGGGTGGATGTTCTAAAAGCTGTAAACTGAATAGGCAATTTAACCAGCTTCCTCACTTTAGGATATCAACTTTAGAAAAAAAAGGTGCTATCTAGAACCTAAAATGGTTATTCGTCTGTCCCATTTATGAGAACCCTTTGAAGAACCCTATTTGGTTCCAGGTAGAATATCCCTTTTGGTTTCCGGTACACTCTAAGAGTGTAGAATATCAACCTAGTGCTGTGTAACATCCTGGCTTACAAAACTATCTGGTTCCACTGTATGTTGCATAGGGAGAAAATGAGTCCCTCCAGAAAACTATCATCATGCATTATATTGATTTGTGGCTGATTTGCCACAGGGACTGTAATGTAATGATGATGAAATAATCCAATGAGTTGTAGATTGTGTAAACAAATCCAAATGAGCTGGACAGTCAGGTAACAAAGCAAGGTTATATCTCTTGATTGGATTAATAGTAAGGTAAAATAGCAAAGGTGCTGTCATTTAATTGGATTACTTACTAAAAATAGCCCTTAGCTGATTCTTAGTAATAAAAACTTGCCTTGACTAAAGCACGAGTAGTTATTTCACCCGTATTCTTCAACCCACTGTGTGCTAGCTAATTGAGGTAAGGTAAGCCGGGCCTGTAATTAGGTTATAATTAGCTCGCTTACACTCCAATTAGTTCATGCTCCGTGTATCTCTGTTCCTTTACAGCTTCTATATGCAAGCAATTATGCCATGTAAATGAGAAAATTAAACTTCTCCTGGAGAAGGATTGTTAAAAGATAAACTTTTGCTTTGTAAGCTAACCATTTCAGCTGCTGATATGGCCCTAGTTGGTTTATTAGTATGGCAGACATTCAAGCACCTTCATGCAAACATTGAGTTAAATATAAAAAAAATAATAGCATGGCGATATAAACATGCTTTCAAACAATTCATGAAATATAATCATCTAAATCCTCATATTGTTCATTAATCTTGTTCATCTGCAAAATGTAATATTTTAGATGCTAAACCTACATGTTTTTGAAAAACGTCTCTTGTGAGGTTTTGAGAATGTAATGAAATCAGAGACTGTGTCTGTTATGGTTGTTGTGATGCTGACAGTTACTGGCGAAGCAGAACAGAACAGGAGAAGGTCACTACATAAAGGTGTGCGGTAGCCTGGAGACAAAATAACATTGATGATTCACAACCGCTTTACCTCTGTGCCCACTGCTTTCATCGTAACTCTACCGTACTTTAGCTAACATTTTGTTTTGATTTAGAAATTTGACTAATATACTGTATATAACCAAGTGAAAGGTTCACAGTTCTTATTTCAGTTTTGTATTATACCTACAGTGCATTTCTTTTTATATCACCTATAATATTGTCATTTAATCTCTATATCCATTGGAAAACAAGTCATGTCTCATTTCAGTTACACTCATGTTTTCACAATCTGCTCCGTCTACTGAGCCCTTTAAAAAAGCGAGCTGATAATTAAAATGTGAGATGCAGAAAGGCTGTGCTTTAGCTTGTGTTGACAACCTGATTCATCTCTAACATGTTCACGGTGCACTCTATTTGTTCTGCCTAGTCTGTTGTTGCCACAATCTCGAGTGCTGGCACTAACAATACAGCACTGTGCTCATGCCAAATTGTTCATTAGCTGTAAAATGTACATGACCGCCATATAGAAACAAAGACTGTTTCAGACTAGATTTCTGTTTTTCTTCTTTCCCAAGCCTCGATTTCATGTGCTTTGTTTTTAACACTAGGTCCGGCATCTCAAGAGACGCTCAGCCAGACGTTGCTACAAAGAAGATAAAGCTCATTAGATTCAGTGCCTTAAAGCAAAGATGAAGTAGAGAACATTTAATGTTACAGTTGGTACATGAGTTATTTCAGGGATGCTGGTTATGTGGAGCAGGAAGAATAATAAACAGTACTAGTGCTGAACAATGCTTGGTTATTTTGTCTGTTAGGTTTGGTCTGGTTTGGTTTGCCTTTGGCCTGTGATTACAGTTGGTGCAGAAACAAGTGTGTGTTTGTGTGTGTGGGTGGGTGGGTGGGTTCGTGTGTGTGTGTGTGTGTGTGTGTGTGTTAGCTAGAAAATGGAAAAGTGATCTGTTTAACTACATACTATCTCCCAATCTCCCATGTTGACTGGCCCCCAGCAGCATCTGCATGTCCTGAACGGACATCACTGAGGTCCTGATCCTGTCTCTTATCATTAAACTCAGAACAGTTTCAGCTCTGCAGATTTAAATAAATATATATATATATATATATATATATATATATATATATATATATATATCTTTATATATATATTTAACCTTTATTTAACCAGGTAGGCTAGTTGAGAACAAGTTCTCGTTTACAACTGCAACCTGGCCAAGAATAAAGCAAAGCAGTTCAACACATACAACAACACAGAGTTACACATGGAATAAACAAACATAAGTCAATAATACAGTAGAAAAAAAGTATATATACAGTGAGTGCAAATTAGGTAAGATAAGGGAGGTAAGGCAATAAATAAGCCATGAAGGCGAAGTAATTACAATATACCAACTGAACACTGGAGTGATTGATGTGCAGAAGATGAATGTGCAAGTAGAGATACTGGGGTGCAAAGGAGCAAGATAAATACATAAATACAGTATGGGGATGAGGTAGTTGGATGGGCTATTTACAGATGGGCTAAGTACAGGTGCAGTGATCTGTGAGCTGCTCTGACACCTGGTGCTTAAAGCTAGTGAGGGAGATATGAGTCTCCAGCTTCAGTGATTTTTGCAGTTCGTTCCAGTCATTGGCAGCAGAGAACTGGAAAGAGAGGCGGCCAAAGGAGGAACTGGCTTTGGGAGTGACTCGTGAGATATACCTGCTGGAGCGCGTGCTACGGGTGGCTGCTGCTATGGTGACTAGTGAGCTGAGATAAGGCGGGACTTTACCTATCAGAGACTTGTAGATGACCTGGAGTCAGTGTGTTTGGCGACGAGTATGAAGCGAGGGCCAGCCAACGAGAGTGTACAGGTCACAATGGTGGGTAGTATATGGGGCTTTGAAGCGCAGCAGTGTTCATTCTTGTAACGGTTTTCTTCTGGTGAAAGAGAGGCGGACCAAATGCAGCGTGGTTAGTTTTGTACATCTTTAATAAAGATGAAAATACAACAATCTACAAAACGTGAAAAAAACGAAACAGTCCTATCTGGTGCCACAAACACAAAGACAGGAACAATCACCCACAAGAGACCTAAAGAATATGGCTGCCTAAATATGGTTCCCAATCAGAGACAACGATAAACACCTGCCTCTGATTGAGAACCACTCTAGGCAACCATAGACTTACCTAGAGTACTACTCTAACCACAATCCCATATCTACAAACAACCCCAGACAAAACAAACCACATAAGTCCCCATGTCACACCCTAGACTAACCAAAATAATAACTGGCTGACTGGCAGTTTTGGCAGATCCTGGCTGACTGGTAGTTCTGGCAGATCCTGGCTGACTGGCGGATCCTGGCTGATTGGCGGATCCTGGCTGACTGGCGGATCTGACGGATCCTGGCAGACTGGCGGTTCCTGGCAGACTGGCGGCTCTGGCGGCTCCTGGCTGACTGGTGGCACTGGCGGCTCCTGGCTGACGGGCGGCTCAGGCGGCGCTGGGCAGACGGGTGGCTCAGGCAGCGCTGGGCAGACTGGCGACTCTGATGGCGCTGGGCAGACGGGTAGCTCAGACGGCACTGGACAGACGGGAAGCTCCGGCAACGCTGGAGAGGAAGGCTCTGGCAGCGCTGGACTGAGGAGCTCTGGCGCCTCTGGAATGAGGGGCTCTGGTGCCTCTGGAATGAGGGGCTCTGGCGCCTCTGGAATGAGGGGCGGGAGCTCTGGCAGCGCCGGACAGGCGGGAGACTCCGGCTGCGCTGGAGAGGAGGTAGACTCTGGCAGCACTGGACAGACGGACAGCTCAGATGGTGCTGGGCAGACGGACAGCTCAGGCGGCGCCTCTGGAATGAGGGGCTCTGGCGCCTCAGGACTGAGGGGCGGAAGCTCTGACAGCGCTGGACAGAGAAGCTCTGGCGCCTCTGGACTGAGTGGCGCTGGCGGCTCTGGACTGAGTGGCTCTGGCGCCTCTGGACTGAGGGGCGGAAACTCTGGTAGCGCCGGACAGGCGGGAGCACCTGTGTTGATAGGATGGAGAGACAGCCTGGTGTGGGGTGCCGGCACTGGTGGTACCGGGCTGGGGACACGCACCTCAGGGCAAATGCCTTGCATACTACGCTGAACACCGACAACAACAAAACAAATACGAACGTGACATTCTGCAGGGCAAAATAACAACCAATGCAAAAATAAGATCCCACAAATGAAAGAGGGAAAAAGGACTGCCTAAGTATGATTCCCAATCAGAGTCAACGATAGACAGCTGTCCCTGATTGAGAATCATATCCAGCCAAAACAATGAAATAGAAAGCATAGACTTCCCACACGAGTCACATCCTGACCTAACAAACATAGAGAAAAAAGGATCTCTAAGGTCAGGGAGGGACATTTGGTGACAAAACGGATGGTATTGTCATAGACTGCATCCAATTTGTTGAGTAGAGTGTTGGCGGCTGTTTTGTAAAGGACTTTGCCGAAGTCGAGGATCTGTAGGATGATCAGTTTCACGAGGGTATGTTTGGCGGCATGAGTGAAGGATGCTTTGTTGCGAAATAGGAAGCTGATTCTAGATTTAATTTAGGATTGGAGATGCTTAATGTGAATCTGGAAGGAGAGTTTACAGTCTAACCAGACACCGAGGTATTTGTAGTTGTCCACATATTCTAATTCAGAACCATCCAGAGTAGTGATGCTGGATGGGCGGGCTGGTGCGGGCAGCGATCGGTTGAAGAGCATGCATTTAGTTTTACTTGCATTTAAAAGCAGTTGGAGGCAACGGAAGGAGTGTTGTATGGCATTGAAGCTCGTCTGGAGGTTAGTTAACACAGTGTCCAAAGAAGGGCCAGAAGTATACAGAATGGTGTCGTCTGCGTAGAGGTGGATCAGAGAATCGCCCGCAGCAAAAGCAACATCACTGATGTATACAGAGAGAAGAGTCGGCCCGAGAATTGAACCCTGTGGCACCCCCATAGAGACTGCCAGAGGTCCAGACAACAGGTCCTCTGATTTGACACACTGAACTTTATCAGAGAAGTAGTTGGTGAACCAGGCAAGGCAGTCATTTGAGAAACCAAGGAGTCGAAAGCCCTGGCCAGGTCGATGAATACGGCTACACAGTAATGTCTCTTATCGATGGCGGTTGTGATATCGTTTAGGACCTTGAGCGTGGCTGAGGTGCTCCCATGACCAGCTCTGAAACCAGATTGCATAGCGGAGAAGGAACAGTGGGATTCTAAATGGTCGGTAATCTGTTTGTTAACTTGGCTTTCGAAAACCTTAGAAAGGCATGGTAGGATAGATATAGGTCTGTAGCAGTTTGGATATAATGTAGCAGATGTCAGATGGATGGCCCGTGTAAGGGCCTTACCCTTTTCAAATGGTTTGTTTTATTTTTGTTTACTGGTTAACTTGAGCTGATCCTCACTTAGAAACAGTTCAAGGTCAAGTGGTGACGCTCTGGCAATGGATCCCTAGCTTGATGACAGCACTGCCAAAAATACCGGCTTTGTCTATCTCCAGACCTCTCGCTACACTTCACTGTTTTCTCAAAAGAAGTATGAGTGATGAGTGTCCATACGGTTTGGTCTTCGGAAATATCCTATCATGGAGTTTGTTTTGAAAAGGAGAGAGAGGTAGAAAACAGAGGCGAGACTGTTTGTGACATGGAAGCATGATGCAAGACCACGAGCAGCTGGCTAAACAGTGTCTGAAAGACCAGAGGAGTCCAGCTGCAGCTCTTTAGGGGTAGTTAGAGGCTGAATGAGACTATTTGAACTCCTGCTACTCTATCTACCCTTTCTATGGTGATCTCACATCTACTTATGAAATATTGCACATGCACAGTTTATTCCCAAACTACCATCTCTGAGGATCATATCACATCAAAATCTAAGCCTCACTGAGTTGTTGAAGCTCAATTTATCAGACCTGATGTGTAAACACAAAACCCATAAGCTATTCACAAAGTAAACAACTTGTAAGACCCCTGATGGGTTATGATCCTGGCATGCTATTATATTCAGTTTGGGTGTCACCCCCTTTGAAGCGGGGGATGATCGCGGCATCTTTCCAATCTCAGACGATACGAAAGAAAGGTTGAACAGGCTAGTAATAGGGGTTGCAACGATTTCGGCAGATAATTTTAGAAAGAGAGGGTTCAGATTGTCTAGCCCGGCTGATTTGTAAGGGTCCAGATTTTTCAGCTCTTTCAGGACATCAGCTATCTGAATTTGGGTAAAGGAGAATTGGGGGAGGCTTGGGCGAGTTGCTGTGGGGGGTGCCGGGCAGTTGACCGGGGTAGGGGTAGCCAGGTGGAAAGCGTGGCCAGCCGTAGAAAAATGCTTATTGAAATTCTCAATTATAGTGGATTTATCGGTGGTGTTTCCTAGCCTCAGTGCAGTGGGCAGCTGGGAGTGGGAGGAGGTGCTCTTGTTCTCCATGGATTTTACAGTGTCCCAGAACGTTTTTGAGTTTGTGCTACAGGATGCAAATTTCTGTTTGAAAAAGCTAGCCTTAGCTTTCCTAACTGTCTGTGTATATTGGTTCCTAACTTCCCTGAAAAGTTGCGTATCACGGGGCTATTCGATGCTAATGCAGTACGCCACAGGATGTTTTTGTGCTGGTCAAGGGCAGTCAGATCTGGAGTGAACCAAGGGCTATATCTGTTCCTGTTTCTACATTTTTGGAATGGAGCATGCTTATTTAAGATGATGTGGAAAGCACTTTTAAAGAATAACCAGGCATCCTCTACTGACGGGATGAGGTCAATATCATTCCAGGATACCCCGGCCAGGGTGATTAGAAAGGCCTGCTCACTGAAGTGTTTTAGTGAGCGTTTGACAGTGATGAGGGGTGGTCGTTTGACCGCAGACCCATTACGGATGCAGGCAATGAGGCAGTGATTCCTGAGATCTTGGTTGAAAACAGCAGAGGTGTATTTGGAGGGCAACTTATTTAGGATGATATCTATGAGGGTGCCCTTGTTAACGGATTTGGGGTTGTATCTGGTAGGTTCATTGATAATTTGTGTGAGATTGAGGGCATCAAGTTTAGATTGTAGGTTGGCTGAGGTGTTAAGCATGTCCTAGTTTAGGTCACCTAGCAGCACAAGCTCTGAAGATAGATCGGGGGCAATCAATTCACATACCACAGAGACACTCATCATCAACCACCTGGAGTTTAGGCCTACTGAAACGGCATCTTCACATTGGCAACTCAGACCAGAGCTACAGTTACTGAAAGATACACTGTGACTGTGTGACTGTGAATACTCTATCTGAACAATGCATTCACTGTGTGCATGTCAGTTGGTCAGTGTACACCACTAATGGATATGGATAGATATAAAATTATTAATCCTAAATGTAAAAAAACTAATTTCTCAGAGGATATCATGCAATTGCCATGAACGTTTGTGAACCTCCCTAATCAGTTTGCCATTCAAAGACTAATACATTCAATCATCCAGTGCTGCTGAAAGCTATTCCCTCTGCAGAGTCCTGCGCAAGTGGATGCATTGTTGATTACCTGTAGCCACTCTAAACACAAGGAGGCAGCTGTTCACTCATGCCTCTGCCAGTGGAGACAGTATAGGCTGTCCTTGGGAATAGAAATCAGTGATCAGAACAAAAAGATGGTGAAATGAAAAACAGAAAAGACAGCATATTTATGTCCTAAATGCCCTCAGTAATGTGCTGCAGAACCGGCTGCAAGGAGAAAACTAGGTCCCCAATGAGTTGGGATGTTACTTGGGTCATATTATATGGTGATTACTGTGGTTTCTCTATTTTGTTGAGTGTTTTTTGAAGAACTGCCCTTTTGGCTTTAGATCTGGAACGTAACCACAGGTGCAGTCATGATTAGGATCTGCTATTGAAATACATTTCAGACATCGTATTGCCCTCTGATAGCCTAGATCAAGCTTCCTTTTTATAGCTTCCTTAAGTTATTTTGTCTGGCCTAGCTATTTTCCATAACGTAATGTAATGCAATGTGTTGCATCTGCCTGCCTGCAGTACCCATGAGCTTAAAACCAAACCAGCTCAATCTTGTTATTGTGTTGCTTAGCCTCCAGCAACTGGCTAAGAATTAACACTTACGAATGAGCCCATGAATGGGTTCTTCTTGCTTGTTGTTTTTTCAAGGGATTTTCCTTCCATTGCAGTATTCAAACATGACTAACAGGCCTGTGTCTCAGGAGCTGCTGCTGTTTATCCTGGGATCTCCAATTCCAGCCATCCCAAACAGGGCATGACTGACCTGGCTAAGAACAGATGCCTTCTTTATTCTCCTTCTACTGCACCCATCTCTCTCTCAGGATGGGGGTGAAGCAACTAGCTAGGTAGATGGGGAGAAGGGAGTAGAAGCTCTGTGTGTGTCTCTGTGTGTGAGAAGAACATTTCTCAGTAAAGAGTCTGGGATGCTGTCTTGCATTTTAACAACACACACATTATCCCTCATACTGTACCCAATCCTGCATTAAATTATTTATATTTTAGCATCCCTCTTTAATCAGACTGCTTTAAAAGGAATGATAATGTGCTTGGAAGGTGTTATGGGATTTATATGAATAATGACTATTTAACGTAGAACTATAACTAAACAGAATTCTATCCTGTCACTGTATGAATGTATGAGTCTTATTATAATCAAAACACTGAATATAATGTGTGCAGTTTTAGTCAAGAATTAGAACAAGGACTTTCTGTTCCTTGTTAGAAACGAATGGAGCTATCGTCAGACCGGCTGGAATACTGTGTTCCTTACAGGACATTCTGCCCCCACCCAGGGAAGGGAGAGACGTTGGGCTTGTAGTAGATTGTTTAACAGGTGGCAGACAATGTCAGAAGGCTTGTGAACTATATTGCCATTGTATCTGAGAGGAGGAGGGACATTTATGACGAAATGTGAGGTATATAAACCAATGTACATGGTATTATGACCAGAGCTCTCGAGAATAAACGCTATTGGTTAATGTTGATGACTGGTCTCTGTCTATTTTATGTAAATAAAAACCTTACAAATTCTTAGAAACAAACGGACAGAGTGTTTTAATTGAATTGGTTAATTAACACATAGGAACAAAATTCCTCTAACAAAGGATGCCTAATTATTTATCTCCTCTGTCTGTGTGCGTGTGTGTGTGTGTGTGTGTGTGTGTGTGTGTGTGTGTGTGTGTGTGTGTGTGTGTGTGTGTGTGTGTGTGTGTGTGTGTGTGTGTGTGTGTGTGTGTGTGTGTGTGTGTGTGTGTGTGTGTGTGTGAGAGAGAGAGAGAGAGAGAGAGAGAAAGCAAGAGGAAGAGAGAGAGGGAGAAAAAGAGAGGGAGTAAGAGAGAGAGGTAGAAAATGAGATGGAGGGAGAAAGAGAGGGGGAGAAAGAGAGTGAGAGACAGTGAGTGAGGTAGTTATTGAGTGATAAAGAGAGAGTGTGAGAGAGAGTGGGATATAGAAGCTTTCAGCTTAAAGTATTGTTTTGTATCCCTGACGCATGTTCAACCTGCTGCTTCCAGAGTGAGTTGGTTTAACATCTTTACTTTTAGCCCTTTAAATAGAAAGGGGAAAGTCTCTTTAATCATGTTCAGTGGTTGTGTGGCTCACAGACTAACCCTACTAACTACACCCCTGAGTGCTTTAGGACAAACACTGAGGTCCCCCTCAGGGCAGAGAACAAAGAGGCAGGTGCAATTTCCTGTTCCCATTCATTCATATGTGAAACTGGCACTGCCAGTCGCAAATAAATACTAATGACTAATACACACAACAGGGGGCTCAGTATGTGCGTGTGTATCCCCTCGGTCTATGTGTGTGTGTGTGTGTGTGTGTGTGTGTACTGAGCTGATTCCACAGACATTGCCTCTTCTGTAAGTGGGCTACCCGTTCTTTTGGAGAGTAGATAAGTCATTGAGATGCTGGGTTGAGCTCTCTACCAGTTTGAGGAACGTCTATACTTAAATCATTGACCTTCCTTCTCTTTCCTTCTTGGAAAGTTGCCTGATATTTGACAACATATTATTTTAGAACTCCACATGGCAATGCACATTTTGAGCAGCTTCACCTCCGTTAATCTGGAAGGAATGTGGATTGAATGGAGCATTGATATTTAGGATCATATCTCCTGTCACCAGCGCCTAAAATAGCAGTCATTATTGAAGGCTTTGGTATGTCAGCAGTAGGACGGACCAGAGCAGACCAGCAGCAGTCACTGGATGGAAACATAGACAGAGAGAGAGCTCACTACTTTAATAAGAGTTGTCATGGTGAAGTCTTCTGGAGAACTAAAATAACTGACGATAAAAGAAGCCAAACTGTTTGAAATATTATCTTTCAAAAACAAGTATCGGGTTTTATGTTAGAGCTACCACTATAAATGACCATATTGGGTTTTATGTTAGAGCTACCACTATAAATGACCATATTGGGTTTTATGTTAGAGCTACCACTATAAATGACCATATTGGGTTTTATGTTAGAGCTACCACTATAAATGACCATATTGGGTTTTATGTTAGAGCTACCACTATAAATGACCATATTGGGTTTTATGTTAGAGCTACCACTATAAATGACCATATTGGGTTTTATGTTAGAGCTACCACTATAAATTACCATATTGGGTTTTATGTTAGAGCTACCACTATAAATGACCATATTGGGTTTTATGTTAGAGCTACCACTATAAATGACCATATTGGGTTTTATGTTAGAGCTACCACTATAAATGACCATATTGGGTTTTATGTTAGAGCTACCACTATAAATGGCCATATTGGGTTTTATGTTAGAGCTACCACTATAAATGACCATATTGGGTTTTATGTTAGAGCTACCACTATAAATGACCATATTGGGTTTTATGTTAGAGCTACCATTATAAATTACCATTCCGGGTTTCCTGTGACTTGGGAGAATGATGAACACTCTTAGAACTTCTGAAATTCCTTTATGTTGACATATAAGAAGTGTGATTCTATGAAGTTAATTCTATGAAAAGCACATTTATCATCGTAGAGCCCTGATGGGGGTCAGCAGGTCGTCTCGACTGAAAGCCCCATCCCCCAAACTCTCTAAGGTCATGTCTCTGGTCCCATGGGGTTGCCCCTTCAAATACAAATGGCAGAAGAAGTTACTCAATGGATGGAATTTGATATGATTCGGGGTAGTTTAATCTAAGTAGGGTTGTTTAAATCGAAGCGTAGGGTTGTTCAGCATATATATATATATTTGAGATAGATAGGGAAAATCAGTATCTCAAACTCATCAGAACTGGAATGGATAGCCCTCACAATGACTAAGGCAGACTCCTCTGGGATTCTGCAAGTCATCCCTTAGTGTTTTCATGTTACAGCTAACCAGAGTCTGCTTCAAACAGTCAAGCAATTTCATGCCAGAGTAAAATTCTGACTGGGTTTGTACATTTCCATATACTGCAGATGACTGTACAACTGACCACGAGCATCATCTCATAAGATGCATTGTTTATTTGTTACCATCATTGACAGACAGTCAGACAGACATATGCCTGGTCATTTAATGCTGTTATGAGCAATATGGTTAATTATTGATGGTGTTCAAACCAGTCTCTCTTTGTCAGAGCTCCATACTCAAGTAGCAGTGGACAGCCAGCGATGTGTTTGGCTTTGAAGGCTGCCTGCAGCCCTGTAGCCATCACTTGTTGCATTGTTCAGTCAGCAGCAGGTGGCTTGCGTCCTTGGTTTTTGTTGCTTGTGAACTTGAGCCTCTTTGGCACATCAGCAGATTCCCAGGGGACTTGGCTGATCATGTTCATTCTGTTGTGTTTAGATCTGGTTCCATCCTGAACTCGGGTGTGGGTTGATGTTCACAACCATCACACGGCTTGCTGGTGTCTTTCTATGGAGGAAGCATTGGACATTTTAGAGGGCACACTTAAAGTGAACAAGCATGTTTATCCTTGTTCTGTTGTTTCCACCAGGCCACCACAAGTTCAGTTCTGCAATTCACTATATTTAAGTAGCTAATAGTACTTGTGGACAAATAATCAAAGAATTGTGCAAGGGATATGGCCTAGTTATAGCTTGGTGAGCCACCTATGGATATTTAATATACTGTTTCTTTGAAGTCATGGCATTTCCCTGTTGTTTTTAGAGTTAAACAACAAGGCAAATATTGTGTGCTAAGTGCTTTTGGGCAATAATAAGAGAAAAGAGTTGTAAGTATGTCAAAGGTCAAATATGGGGTGCTTATATTTGTCCTGTCAGTAAATAAAGTTGGTATTCATTAAAGTCATGTTTGGACAGGTAATCTTATGGATTACATAACATCTGATGGACAGAATAGGGATAAGTGAGGTCTTTGGGTTTAAAGAAATGGGGACTGTTTTACTGAAATAGAATGGCACCTAGTAAATACGATAGGCCTACATGTACTGTGGTTTGATACTGGATTCACTGGTTTGGATATGTGGTTTTTCATCCAAGTGTTTGTGAATAGCCCTACTTCCCTCTACCAGACATGTCTGCAGTACAGCAGAGCCTGGGCCCAGGCATGACAGAAGAGTTTGGATATGGTCTGATGAAGGGTGTCTATTTAAAGCCCTAGCTCCCCGATAGCACAGTCGCTGGAGCTGAGGGCTCCATGACCAAAAGGTTCAAATTATTTCCAGGATGACGAAAAAAATTCTTCCCCCCTTATCAATAAATTCTGTCAGTGGCAGGAGCAGTTTGTTGTGACAAATGTATTTCTTCACTTGACAAGCAAAACTACCTCTCAATTACCAGGAGTTTGAGTGTTACAAGCCAGCCAGCGCCCGGCCATGACAGCTGCTGTTAAAATGCAAACATCTGCTCATTGAAAAGGAGTTATTTTTGAACCTCTGAAAGTAGGGCAAGTACAGTATAATTATAGGTTTGAATGAATGGGGATTTAACCTTTGCACAGGTTCCAGCAGCACACTCTGTTCTCTAATGTTCTTGTTCTTGACTTACAAATGAAAGTGTCAGTAACTACACTGAACAAAAATATAAGTGCCATACACACAAAAAGCTTATTTCACTCTAATTCTGTGCACAAATGTGTTTACGTGCCTGTTAGTGAACATTTCTCCTTTGCCAAGACAGGCGTGGCATATCAAGGAGCTGTTTAAACAGCATGATCATCACAAAGGTGCACCTTGTGCTGGGAGATATAAAAGGCCATTTTAAAATGTGCAGCTTTGTCACAAAACTCAAGTTTTGAGGGAGCGTGCAATTGGCATGCTGACTGCAGGAATGTCCACCAGAGCTGTTTCAAGAGAATTGAATGTTAATTTCTCTACCATAAGCCGCTTCCAATGTCATTTTAGAGAATTTGGCAGTACGCCCAACAGGCCTCACAACCGCTGAGCAGGTGTAACCCTGCCAGCCCAGGACCTCCTCATCCAGCTTCTTCACCTGCGGGATTTTTTCAGACTAGCCACCCGGACAGCTGATGAAACTGTGGGTTCGCACAACCGAAGAATTTCTGCACAAACTGTCAGAAACCATCTCAGGGACGCTCAACTGCGTGCTGGAGAAGTGTGCTCTTCTTCAAGAAGTGTGTTCTTTCAACTGTGCCAGGCAGATGGCAGACATCGTGTTTGGCGTCATGTGGGTGAGAGGTTCGCTGATGTCAACGTTGTGATCAGAGTGCCCCATGGTGATGGTGGGGTTATGGTAGGAGCAGGCATAAACTATGGAAAACTAACACAATTTCAGTTTATCAATTTGAATGCACAGAGATACCGTGACGAGGTCCACATGAATGTGCCATTCATCCACCGCCATCATCTCATGTTTCAGCATGATAATGCACGGCCCCATGTCGCAAGGATCTGTACACAATTCCTGGAAGCTGAAAATGTCCCTGTTCGCCCATTGCCTGCATACTCACCAGACATGTCACCCATTGAGCATGTTTGGGATGCTCTGGATTGGGTTGTAATGACAGCATGCTCCAGTTCCCGCCAATATCCAGCAACTTGAACAGCTGTTGAATAGGACTGGGACAACATTCCACAGGCCACAATCAACAGCATGATCAACTCTATGCGAAGGAAATGTGTTGCGCTGCATGAGGCAAATGGTGGTAACAACAGATACTGACTGGTTTTCTGATCCACGCCCCTTACCTTTTTTTTATGTATCTGTGAACAACAGATGCATAGCTGTATTCCCAGTCATGTGAAATCCATACACTCTTAGAAAAAAGTATTCCAAAAGGGTTCTTCGGCTGTCCCTATAGGAAAACCCATTTTGTGGAAAGGGTTCTACATGGAACCC
Organism: Oncorhynchus kisutch; assembly: GCF_002021735.2. Taxonomy (NCBI): domain Eukaryota; kingdom Metazoa; phylum Chordata; class Actinopteri; order Salmoniformes; family Salmonidae; genus Oncorhynchus; species Oncorhynchus kisutch. The sequence continues at coordinate 75,215,643 of NC_034181.2, read as the reverse complement.
AAAGGGTTCTACCTGGAACCAAAAAAACATATTCAAACAGTTCTCTTATGGGGACAGCCGAAGAACCCTTTTAGGTTATTTTTTGTCTAGGAGTGTAGTTTAGGGTACAATGAATGCATTTCAGTTGACTGATTTCCTTTTATGAACTGTAACTCAGAGAAATCTTTTAAAATGTTGCATGTTGTGTTCATATTTTTAGTCAGTGTATATTCAATGTACTATTTAGCTTTTAGAACACACATTAGGATGTGTAAGAAAGCCAATAAGGGCTCTTGAAAGCTGCTTTTACATGGTACTTTGATATTCTTGACCTGTATGGTCTTAGCTGTTGTTGTTTCTCAGCTGTATACTCAGTATGGATTCAGTGTAGTGACACTTCATTATATAATATTAGATCATAGAAACACAACCAGGTGTTCACAAGTGTGTTGCTAAAGCATTCTCTTCAAGTCTTGCAGTTATTGATTGTAGTATCTTCACTGCAATCTACAGTAGGTGCCGATAAGTCAGGGAAATATGAGTAATCATTGAAGTTTTGGAGTTAGTTGTTAATGGAGTTAGGTGTTCATGGAGTTAGTTGTTCTTCATGAAGGGGACACCTTTGATTAATGTCAAAGAAGGATGATCACTTGAAGGTTTTCCGTTTCTCTTTTGCCCATTTCCAAGGTTGTTCATACAGCCCAAAGGGATTTCATCACCCTCAACTGTGTACTGCAGGGGAAATTGGGTCACGACAAACACTGTCCTTGTTAACAGAGCATGTAAATAAATAGACAAACAAACACCCTCTTTGAACTAATCAGAAAAACAATTATACCGCCATTAAAAATGTTTTGGGTGCACTGCTGTGAGAATGACAAGTCATTTCCAACTCAGTTGCATGTTCTGAGTCCCAAATGGTGCCCTACTCTCTATATAGTGGACTACTTATGATCAGGGCCCATAGGGCTCTGGTCAAAAGTACTGACTGCACTATATAGGGAATAGGGTGTCATTTGCCACCCATGTATGTCCCAGAGCATCATCCAGTTGAGAAGATTAATGGAACCTTTCAAAGGGATTTGCAAATGCTACCTATCAAATATTATGTTGCCTCAGCAGGGTGTCTTTCAAGGCAACATTATATTCATATTGATTCATTCAATTCTCTCTCCCTGATCTAAATCACATCATTGCAATACATTTATTCATTTGTCTCTTCCAATAGAATGTAAATGTACATAAATCCCTATGATAATTGCGATGCACATTTAGAAAAGAAACAGGGCAGTCCACACATGTAAAAGATTTGCCATGAAATCATTCATAGCTTTAAAATATGATTTATTTGCATTTTATGTTGGCATTGTCTACCATGCTGTTTCTCAAGCCCTCTACTTGTGTCCTGGTGTGTAACACTGAAGAACTCCAATGCTAGTGAGGGTTTATTATAAGATTTATCGGACCCTCTGTCTGTATGGTGGAAGAAGTACCATCAAATCTGACTTGATTTAGAACATCATTGAACGGTGTGAAAATTCATCACATCTTTTTGCAGCCTTCAAAGTATAAAATCCAAATGGAATGGGCTTCTGAGATGAAAGAAAATCACCAGCATGCTAAATCAATTTCTACATTGTGATGGGAAATGTTGAAGTATATGAAATTGTCAAGCAGAAAAGAGGACTTCTGGTAATAAAATGGAATGGAATGATGATCATGCCTTTTTCACTGGAGGGTGCTGAGATAAGAGAGAAGGACCTGGCTAAAATGGAGGGAAAATTACCGTTTTGCCCTCCTCCTCTGAGGAAGATAAAAAAAAACTCCATCTGCATTGCAGCAGCACTTCACAATTCAATTGCAGGGAGTTATGCTGCTCTCACTATGCGTGTGTGTGTGTGTGTGTGTGTGTGTGCATGTGTATCCATGTATTTGTGTGTGCACGTTTGTGTGTTAGTGTATTTTCAATGGAGCTGACCTCTCTTGTTCCATAGAGTTGATCAAAGTCCTCACGACTACGCCACATTGAACAATGTACATGTTTGCCAAAGTGGTCCAAACCCAGCTACCGTGTGTCCTAGTATTTATCCAGGTTGTTGCATTAACATCTTCATGCCATCCTTTAGTTATGCTTCTCCAACCATGCTCATCATGGATGAGATGAGATGTATGTAAGCTGCACTAACTAACTCCCCATGCATTTCAGGCATTATACTGTTATCCTTACTGACGGACAAGTTGTTGATAACATACTGTTTGTCAGGTTTAATTTGGCAACATGACTTCGGAGCAGGGAGCACAGGCATCCGGTTGAGCAGCTGTGCGATTATAATTGCTACAAGACTTAATAAACATCAACCACAAGAGCTACATATTATAGATGTGTTTTTGGTGGGCCAGGAGGGAGCATACACTTTATAAAGCATCCTGGGGTTTGTGCTTGTGCATGGTGATCCATGCGATCAAGCAAGCATCTGTATATCCATGCTCAAGGTTGCATTTGTGATATAGTCTATTACTGCTGTGCCATTACAGAAGCTTGTCCATGGGGTACATTCAGTAAATAACCTATGCACTGTGGACTGAATCAGAATTTGACATCTGAATGCATAATAATATATTTTTTAAAAGTTACATTCGTCCCTGTAACTGGTATGGGGAGTCATTATTTTCTGTGAATTAATAGATAGGCCTACTATTTGTTACACGGAACCCAAACCGGCTGCGCATGTGCGCCATCGTGCGCTATCGTGCATCAATTTATTTTGTCCCCCTACACCAAACGCGATCACAACACGCAGGTTAAAATATCAAAAGAAACTCTGAACCAATGTCATTAATTTGCTGTTGTTAGCTAATTTGTCCTGGGATATAAACATTGAGTTGTTATTTTACCTGTTATGCACAAGGTCCTCTACTCCAACAATTAATCCACACAGATGGTACCTGCTTCTATAAACCAATGAGGATATGGGAGAGGCAGGACTTTCAGCGCGATCTGCGTCAGAAATAGAAAGGAGTTCTATTTTAGCCCTTGGCAACACAGACGCTCGTTGGCCGTGTGGGTGCAATATTTGAATAAGATGGGTTTCTAAATTTAGTTTGCAACGCTCGCACACGCGACGTGTCCGGTCTGGTCAGCATGTTAGCCTTGTGTGCAGGCAATACTCTCAAAGATCCAGCAGTTTACAAAGCATACAAAACGGAAGTAGCTATGAAAAGACTGAACGCATTATTAGCTGCATGTAAATTAATTGTTTATTCATTAGTACTCACATCATCAATGGAAATTGGAACGTAGGACACTGCTTTTAATTAACCTATGCAAATGATGCTGTATCCTTACTGTCTGTATTACTTCAAGGAACGGAGTGTTTACCCCATGCTAGGGAATAGGGATTAGCGAGGTTTCTTAATAGTGGTCTCATCCCTTGCTACTCTTTTCTGGACGACTTTCCCTCCCTTTAGAATGCATTGACAAAGGAAAAGGCATCTTAACATGTCCCATGTCGACATTTGTTAAAGAATGAATGCTTAAATTAGCCATTAAGCTGTTTTTGATTAGAAATGTACTTGGCAGGTAGCAATTGAAAAGAAAACAAAAGAATATGCAAATGTTGATTTCCTCCAGTGTCTGAAGGAATTTGTTATGGCTGTGATACTGACTTTATTGATCACTATGTTATCATGCTGTCTAGCATCATCATAGGAATTGTTTCGGCTCTAATTATTCCACATTGAAGAAAATTACTTTATTATCTATTGTCCCATGACACAGAGATTCATCTTTTTGCTTTATCCCAAGTTGGATACATTTGAATGTTGAAACTTGGATACAGGATAATACCCTTGACTTCTTCAGATGACATTGACAGTAGGTTCTAACCTGAAATTGAGAATAGCTGCAGGTACTTTCACCTTCCATCTGGAGAACAGTGCATGTTTAGAACAAACAACTACAATAAAATCCCTATGCAGTTGAATAGGACACATACTATCATCCATAGTCAGAGCAAAACAAGACATCATTACAGGCCGTTTTATTATATTTTACCTTTATTTAACTAGGCAAGTCAATTAAGAACAAATTCTTATTTTTAATGACGGCCTATGAACAGTGTGTTAACTGCCTGTTCAGGGGCAGAACGACAGATTTGCCATTAGGTTCCCCACTTTAGCGTAGCTACAATGACCAGAGAAAACATGGCTTCACAAATGGCACCCTATTCCCTATATAATGCATATAATGCAAAGCCATAGGACTTTGGTCAAGGTCAAAAGTAGCGCGCTATGTAGGGAATAGGGTGCCATTTGTGAAGCCATGTTGTCTCTGGCATTTGGCATTTGGATTGCAGCCCATGGCTTCCCTCAGACATACAGGTAGCTTAGCTCTGATCTGAGAAGCATCCACAGCTGGAGGCTTTGTGATGGGGTTGAAATCTCTCTAAAAGTCGGGCCCTCCTGCAAGCACCTCAATAGCAGGTTAGTAAGTATGTGTTTAATTCACCTCCAGTCATTCCACAGTAGCACTTAGAGGAGAAAACGGTCTGTGGAAACAAAGAGTGTGTTTGTTCTTCCTCATAGTGAGCTGCTGTGACAGGGTTAGGATGTGCTGCAGCAGATGATTCCAGAGGCAGAGGGCTCTTTAACATGTGGTGCTACTACAGTACAGTTAAATCATGTCTGTTCTCATCGGGAGGCCTCACACCGTTGGATTGGATTGCTATGGCAGAAACACTGTCCTTTCACCCTCCTCTCTCCCTCTGCTGATGCGTCCAAAGGAAGCCTAGTTTGTAATTAATAATAATAAACAGTGTGCATTATTACTCTTCCTTGATGGTAATCGTTGTGACAATCTGATCATTTCAGGGGAGAGAAATAAATTCATTTTTACACCATGGCTCTGAGCCTTGTATTAAGACGAGGACAATGATTTCCTTGTAAAGCACCAGTCAAGTGGAAGATTATATCCATATTGCATTTTTGTTCTCCGGGCACATGAGAGAGAGCAAGGGAAAGTAAATGCTGCTGTGTGTAGCTGCTCTGTTTGATTCCTGCAGGCAAGGCTTTTTCATTCAATTCCGTTTTCCTTGGCTCTGCTCTGCCCTACTCTCTATTAAAAACAGTCACTCAAATCTAGCAGAAGAAATTGCATCAAAAAGCCATGTAACAGACATAGATCAAGAAATTTTTGCCATTTATATCATCCAGTCCCGTTCAGCCTGTGCAGTGTGCAGGCAGGTCTCTGATTCTTGTTTCATTTTAAATCCCTCTCTCCCTGTGTCACTAAGGATGTCACTAGTATAACATGGTGCCATAATCAAACAGTAAGTAGAGAAACATTGCTGGGCTAATTTAATAACTAATGCTTATGGGATACTAACACATCTGAATGTATTCTCAATTGTAATGTAGGATTGTAATTTCTCACCCAGTCCTCTTTCTCTTGTTCCCTTGGGAAATATATTCTGGTTTAAATGAAGCTTTGCATGTTGATGAGTTTTTCTCTTGTGAAAATCATATTTATGCAGGAACATACAGTTAGTGCTTCATGAAAGGCATCAGAGATTAATGTTTGCACATTTTAAAAGCACAGTTAGCATTGCAGTAAAATGTTACGGACCCATTTGGTGCTTAAGTCACCTTTATGTAGACATTTACTCTGACATGAGTCAAACATGACGTCTTAATCAACAACTAATAAAGATGTGTTTCCAGTGGCAGAGGGCACAAAAACAGTTTGGGTCTGTTAGCATCTACATCCCTGGTATACTGCTTTACTTGACATCATGAAGCATTACATCCTCTGACAATGTTATAGGGGATGACTTGCCCAGTTAGATCATTCAGAATGTTTTTCCTCCAGTTTATATGTCAGGAAGCTGACCTCTTGTAGTCAGTATCCATATACCAGTCAATTATAGCCAGTATTATGCAGATACAGTGCAAATAAATAGTCATGAGTCATATACCCCCTCACTGAAATGGACATAATCAACTATTTACTTTGAAATTGGATACGAATCAAGAACATGCTGTCTTTATGCAAGATACTACCTATGTCATCTAGGGATTAGAGCCCTGCACGGGCATTAATTTTACGCCAGGTCCCTATACAAATCAAATCAAATGTATTTATATAGCCCTTCGTACATCAGCTGATATCTCAAAGTGCTGACAGAAACCCAGCCTAAAACCCCCAAACAGCAAGCAATGCAGGTGTAGAAGCACGGTGGCTAGGAAAAACTCCCTAGAAAGGCCCAAACCCAGGAAGAAACCTAGAGAGGAACCAGGCTATGTGGGGTGGCCAGTCCTCTTCTGGCTGTGCCGGGTGGAGATTATAACAGAACATGGCCAAGATGTTCAAATGTTCATAAATGACCAAGATGTTCAAATGTTCCTAAAGGACCAGCATGGTCAAATAATAATAATCACAGGCAGAACATTAGAAACTGGAGCAGCAGCACGGCCAGGTGGACTGGGGACAGCAAGGAGTCATCATGCCAGGTAGTCCTGAGGCATGGTCCTAGGGCTCAGGTCCTCCGAGAGAGAGAAAGAAAGAGAGAAAGAGAGAATTAGAGAGAGCATACTTAAATTCAGACAGGACACCGGAGAGGACAGGAGAAGTACTCCAGATATAACAAACTGACCCTAACACCCCGACACATAAACTACTGCAGCATAAATACTGGAGGCTGAGACAGGAGGGGTCAGGAGACACTGTGGCCCCATCCGATGACACCCCCGGACAGGGCCAAGCAGGAAGGATATAACCCCATCCACTTTGCCAAAGCACAGCCCCCACACCACTAGAGGGATATCTTCAACCACCAACTTACCATCCTGAGACAAGGCCGAGTATAGCCCACAAAGATGGGGGGGGGCAACCCGGACAGGAAGATCACATCAGTGACTCAACCCACTCAAGTGACGCACCCCTCCTAGCGACGGTATGAAAGAGCCCTAGTAAGCCAGTGACTCAGCCCCTGTAATAGGGTTAGAGGCAGAGAATCCCAGTGGAAAGAGGGGAACTGGCCAGGCAGAGACAGCAAGGGCGGTTCGTTGCTCCAGGGCCTTTCCGTTCACCTTCAAACTTCTGGGCCAGACTACACTCAATCATATGACCCACTGAAGAGATGAGTCTTCAGTAAAGACTTAAAGGTTGAGACCGAGTTTGCGCCTCTCACATGGGTAGGCAGACCATTCCATAAAAATTGAGCTCTATAGGAGAAAGCCCTGCCTACAGCTGTTTGCTTGAAAATTCTAGGGACAATTAGGAGGCCTGCGTCTTGTGACCGTAGTGTACGTGTAGGTATGTACGGCAGGACCAAATCAGAGAGATAAGTAGGAGCAAGCCCATGTAATGCTTTGTAGGTTATCAGTAAAACCTTGAAATCAGCCCTTTCCTTGACAGGAAGCCAGTGTAGGGAGACTAGCACTGGAGTAATATGATCACATTTTTTGGTTCTAGTCAGGATTCTAGCAGCCGTATTTAGCACTAACTGAAGTTTATTTAGTGCTTTATCCGGGTAGCCAGAAAGTAGAGCATTGCAGTAGTCTTACCTAGAAGTGACAAAACCATGGATTGCTGTCCCCAGTCCACCTGGCCATGCTGCTGCTCCAGTTTCAACTTCCACCTGACTGTGCTGCTGCTCCAGTTTCAACTGTTCTGCCTTATTATTATTCGACCATGCTGGTCATTTATGAACATTTGAACATCTTGGCCATGTTCTGTTATAATCTCCACCCGGCACAGCCAGAAGAGGACTGGCCACCCCACATATTCTGGTTCCTCTCTAGGTTTCTTCCTAGGTATTGGCCTTTCTAGGGAGTTTTTCCTAGCCACCGTGCTTCTACACCTGCATTGCTTGCTGTTTGGGGTTTTAGGCTGGGTTTCTGTACAGCACTTTGAGATATCAGCTGATGTACGAAGGGCTATATAAATAAATTTGATTTGATTTGATTTGATGGATTAATTTTTCTGCATCATTTTTGGACAGAAAGTTTCTGATTTTTGCAATGTTATATAGATGGAAAAAAGCTGTCCTTGAAACAGTTTTGATATGTTCTTCAAAAGAGAGATCAGGGTCCAGAGTAACGCCGAGGTCCTTCACAGTTTTACTTGAGACGACTGTACAACCATTAAGATTAATTGTCAGATTCAACAGAAGATCTCTTTGTTTCTTGGGACCTAGAACAAGCATCTCTGTTTTGTCTGAGTTTAAAAGTAGAACGTTTGCAGCCATCCACTTCCTTATGTCTGAAACACATGCTTCTAGCGAGGGCAATTTTGGGGCTTCACTATGTTTCTTTGAAATGTACAGCTGTGTGTCATCTGCATAGCAGTGAAAGTTAACATTATGTTTTCGAATGACATCCCCAAGAGGTGAAATATATAATGAAAACAATAGTGGTCCTAAAACGGAACCTTGAGGAACACCGAAATTTACAGTTGATTTGTCAGAGGACAAACCATTCACAGAGACAAACTGATATCTTTCCGACAGATAAGATCTAAACCAGGCCAGAACTTGTCAGTGTAGACCAATTTGGGTTTCCACTCTCTCCAAAAGAATGTGGTGATCGATGGTATCAAAAGCAGCACTAAGGTCTAGGAGCACGAGGACAGATGCAGAGCCTCGGCCTGATGCCATTAAAAGGTCATTTACCACCTTCACAAGTGCAGTCTCAGTGCTAAGATGGGGTCTAAAATCAGACTGAAGCATTTTGTATACAGTGTTTGTCTTCAGGAAGGCAGTGAGTTGCTGCGCAACAGCCTTTTCTAAAAATGTTGAGAGGAATGGAAGATTCGATATAGGCCGATAGTTAAAAAAATATTTTCTGGGTCAAGGTTTGGCTTTTTCAAGAGAGGCTTTATTACTGCCACTTTTAGTGAGTTTGGTACACATCCGGTGGATAGAGAGCCGTTTATTATGTTCAACATAGGAGGGCCAAGCACAGGAAGCAGCTCTTTCAGTAGTTTAGTTGGAATAGTGCCCAGGATGCAGCTTGAAGGTTTAGAGGCCATGATTATTTTCATCATTGTGTCAAGAGATATAGTACTAAAACACTTGAGTGTCTGTCTTGATCCTAGGTCCTGGCAGAGTTGTGCAGACTCAGGACAAATGAGCTTTGAAGGAATACGCAGATTTAAAGAGGAGTCCGTAATTTGCCTTCTAATAATCATGATCTTTTCCTCAAAGAAGTTCATGAATTTATTACTGCTGAAGTGAAAGCCATCCTCTCTTGGGGAATGCTGCTTTTTAGTTAGCTTTGCGACAGTATCAAAAAAGGAATTTCAGATTGTTCTTATTTTCCTCAATTAAGTTGGAAAAATAGGATGATCGAGCAGCAGTAAGGGCTCTTCGATACTGCACGGTACTGTCTTTCCAAGCTCGTCGGAATACTTCCAGTTTGGTGTGGCGCCATTTCCGTTCCAATTTTCTGGAAGCTTTCTTCAGAGTTTGGGTATTTTCTGTATACCAGGGAGCAGGGAGAAATGTTTTTAGTTTTTAGGGGTGCAACTGCATCTAGGGTATTGCGCAAGGTTAAATTGAGTTCCTCAGTTAGGTGGTAAACTGATTTTTGTACTCTGGCATCCTTGGGTAGACAGAGGGAGTCTGGAAGGACATCAAGGAATCTTTGTGTTGTCTGTGAATTTATAGCACGACTTTTGATGTTCCTTGGTTGGGGTCTGAGCAGATTATTTGTTGCAATTGCAAACGTAATAAAATGGTGGTCCGATAGTCCAGGATTATGAGGAAAAACATTAAGATCCACAACATTTATTCCATGGGACAAAACTAGGTCCAGAGTATGCCTGTGATAGTGAGTAGGTCCAGAGACATGTTGGACAAAACCCACTGAGTTGATGATGGCTCTGAAAGCCTTTTGGAGTTGGTCTGTGGATTTTTCCATGTGAATATTAAAGTCACCAAAGATTAGAATATTATCTGCTATGACTACAAGGTCCGATAGGAATTCAGGGAACTCAATGAGGAACTCTGTATATGACCCAGGAGGCCTGTAAACAGTAGCTATAAAAAGTGATTGAGTAGGCTGCATAGATTTCATGACTAGAATCTCAAAAGACGAAAACGTCATTTTTTTGTATTTTGAAATTTGCTATCGTAAATGTTAGCAACACCTCGGCCTTTGCGGGATGCACGGGGGATATGGTCACTAGTGTAGCCAGGAGGTGAGGCCTCATTTAACACAGTAAATTCATCAGGATTAAGCCATGTTTCAGTCAGGACAATCACATCAAGATTATGATCAGTGATTAGTTAATTGACTATAATTGCCTTTGAAGTAAGGGATCTAACATTAAGTAGCCCTATTTTGAGATGTGAGGTATCATGATCTCTTTCAATAATGACAGGAATGGAGGAGGTCTTTATCCTAGTGAGATTGCTAAATCTAACACCGCCATGTTTAGTTTTGCCCAACCTAGGTCGAGGCACAGACACGGTCTCAATGGGGATAGCTGAGCTGACTACACTGACTGTGCTAGTATGACTCCACTATGCTGGCAGGCTGGCTAACAGCCTGCTGCCTGGCCTGCACCCTATTTCATTGTGGCACTAGAGGAGTTAGAGCCCTGTCTATGTTGGTAGATAAGATGAGAGCACCCCTCCAGCTAGGATGGAGTCCGTCACTCCTCAGCAGGTCAGGCTTCGTCCTGTTTGTGGGTGAGTCCCAGAAAGAGGGCCAATTATCTACAAATTCTATCTTTTGGGAGGGGCAGAAAACAGTTTTCAACCAGTGATTGAGTTGTGAGACTCTGCTGTAGAGGTCATCACTCCCCCTAACTGGGAGGGGGCTAGAGACAATTACTCGATGCCGACACATCTTTCTAGCTGATTTACACGCTGAAGCTATGTTGCGTTTGGTGATCTCTGACTGTTTCATCCTAACTACGTTGGTGCCGATGTGGATAACAATATCTCTATACTCTCTACACTCGCTAGTTATAGCTTTAGCCAGCACCATCTTCAGATTAGCCTTAACGTCGGTAGCCCTGCCCCCTGGTAAACAGTGTATGATCGCTGGATGATTCGTTTTAAGTCTAATACTGCGGGTCGCCAATGAGTCGCCAATGACTAGAGTTTTCAATTTGTCAGAGCTAATGGTGGGAAGCTTCGGCGTCTCAGACCCGTAACGGGAGGAGTAGAGACAAGAGAAGGCTCGGCCTCTGACTCCGACTCATTGCTTAATGGGGAAAACCGGTTGAAAGTTTCTGTCGGCTGAATGAGCGACACCGGTTGAGCATTCCTACAGCATTTCCCTCCAGAAACCGTGAGAAGGTTGTCTGTACTTACTGGTGGCACAGACGCTGGTGGCACAGACGCTGTTTCATCCTCTCCTACACTGAAATTACCCTTACCTAACGATTGCGTCTGAAGCTGGGCTTGTTGCTGGGCTGCTCAAAGAAGAGACATGAGAGAGCAGTTAGCTGTTAGCTACTCCTCGTCACTCAAAACTCAAGGAACATTATTATTTTCAGTGAAAAAATCTCTCCCGTCTTATATTTGATGAGGTTGTTATGTTCTTAGTCAGATATGACTGTACTGCGCAGCAGAGCACAGGCAAATGGCTTAGCTTCAAAATGTTAGTTACTATCTTCCTGACTGAACTAAAGTTGTTTTCTCATGGCTCTCTCTTGTCCCCTCTGCAGCAGACAATGTTAGCAAAATGTTTGGAACACACAAATTGCAAAAAAATTGCAGTATCGAATCGCAATGCATATAGAATCTTGATACATATAGAATCGAAATACATATCGTATCGGCACTTAAGTATTGCGATTAATTTTGTCTCGTGGGGTACCTGACAATTTCCAGCCCTAATGTCATCATATCACAGTTAATGTATGTAATATAAAATGTGATTATTGTTCCATTTGAACATCCTGGAGTGCATGTATGGTGCATGATGTTTCGGGTGAATCATTTATGATTTACCTCACTGCTAGATAATGCTTTCATGCAAAATGCATTGCAATACAAACATTTGCTCTGACATTTTGCTTAACAAATTAGTGTAGCCTACAATGATAATCTATGACCATCATTATAACACCACATTGCTTTGAACAGTGATCTAATTTTCCTTTCCTTATAACTTACCAGATGGAGTGTGCTTTGGCTACAATTAACTAACAAGAATTAGAGACATTAAAAATGTCTAGGAACTCATTAGTGTGAAATGATAACATTTCCACAGAGGGCCAACCAATTGAACTCTCAGTGATAAACAGTGTTTTGCTGCGAGAGAATAGAGAACATTCTCATTTTGACTTAATTGATTGAGTGGATTGTTTTAGTCACAGAAAACAATCTGTAATAACTCAATGTATTTTTCAACCCTTATCAGCAGTCATTTCAGCTGTGTTTGTCATTACTCACACAAATTTATATAAATACACAGACAGACAAGGTTGGTGCTTCTGTTTTCGTATAGTGCATAAAGTACTGTATCAATGGAGTATACGCTATAGTACTACAGAACATGTTTACAGCCTGATAGGCAAATGATTGTAATCTAATACATCAAGGGTCAGTTTCCTGACACAGATTAAACCTATTCTTGGACTAAAAGCCCTTTTAATTTCCATTGAAATTGCATTTTAGTCCAGGACTATGCATAATCTGTGCACAGAAAACCATCCCCTACAGTCCTCTCAGAAGGATGTCTGTCTGAAGATGACCCTCCATGGCCCGAGGCGTACCCAGAGAGCAGGAATTCTCTCTCCACTTTATTTTTAAACGTTTGACAAGGCCTGTCTCCTCCTGTTTATCATCGTGTCTCCGGGTGGAAAGGAGCCTCTCACTTGGGTACATGTCAACAACCTCATAGGTCTGAGTCATGTTGTCCAACTCCTGCTTTTATCTACTGAGGATATTTCTGCATGGATTAGTGTATTTCATAATATACAAAACTGAGAGATTCAGGGGAGATTTATTCAGGTTTATAATGTATTTTTAGACTTCCATTGCAGAACATTTACCAACTGATTCGAGTGGTGATTTCTACTTAAGATTGTTGTTCAGAGAACAATGGGGTGGATGATGTGTCTGCCTTTAACATCACTTTACAGATTCAGTCATTATGTACAAGAAATTGCTGTGTAAATGTCTAAAAACATTGTAAGATTTGAAAGCAGACAATCTCTGCTGGGTTTTGTGTGCTGTTCCATTGCCAAACACCTGCTTTTCTGTGATACACCTGTTTTAGAATTTGTATTCATTTTGTAATGCATTGACAGATGGATGGATGGACGACTTCCTAGAGCTGTAATAGCAGTCCTTTCATTTACCCTGCATGTCATCTCTGTTCAACACACTCCTGTATTATCTCTCTTTATGGTCAGATCATGTGCTTGCTGTGGTATGTGTTGCTCAAGCAACGTGAAAAAACAGTGTTCACTAATAAAAGGGTTTGTGCTAAAGATCCTGAAGCAACTGGTCATGGCTGGTTTGTGTTATTTGAGTAGTTCAGCAACTAGTTTAATCTCCAGTGGGATTTAGTACAAGGCACTGCAACAGATAAATAGCAGTTAGGGGATACCTAGTCAGTTGTACAACTGAATGAATCTTCTGCATTTTACCCAACCCCTCTGAATCAGAGAGGTGCAGAGGGCTGCCTTAATCAACATCCACAGCACCTGAGGAATAGTGGGTTAACTGCCTTGCTCAGGCTCAGATGTTTACCTTGTCAGCTTGAGGATTCGATCCAGCAACCTTTCGGTAACTGGCTCAACGCTCCTACTCACCAGGCTACCTGCAACCTGTAGTTACAGCAGGCAGAGTATGATGTTGCTGCAATCAGTTCAGTGTTCTGTTATGGTTAAATATTTAAGGTCATTTCTGAAGTGGTACAATTTGTGGGAGAACAATGTATATAAAAAATATTGACCCCATGAGGAGAAATCTATGTCCTCATGTGCCTGACACACTGAAGATGTACTATCAGTGCACTGCGTGTTTACATGCTGTTAGACCACAATAACAAACCACACATATGTAACAATTAAATCATCTACAAAATGAAAAAGAAAAATGCTAACAATCAGTTTACAATTTATACATTCTGTGACAGTCTATTGAATTCCATTAAAATTTATGGTGACAAATAACCCGAGAGACAATTTTCTTCTGAAGAAATAGGTCACAGATTCAATTACATTCACTGAAGCATGGACTCATTCTATCATGCCAAATTAAGTGCATTTTAGCAACCTACTTTTCTTTCAGAATTTTATAGACACATTCAGTCTAGTGAAGAGAGATTCTGCAGAGAGAAACTGAATTACTGGCCTTTAATTTATAGCTGTTTTAAATTGGAAAATCATTTTCTCTCCCCAGAAAAAGCTGTTAACTCCAGCTCTTGGGTTTATCTGTCTTGAAAGCAAAACACTTCACCTTCTCTTGATTCTCATTATACATTTGAGAATTGCTTAGACACCATTGCAATTCAGTTGTATCTGTTCAATAACTTCAACTGCAGTGATAAAAAAATAAATAGGCTGTGTAAAATGAAAATGAGCCCCATGTGCACTGATAAAATAACCCCTTAATTTACCCATCTCTGTCATATATGTTAAACATTTCACTGATAGACAAGTACTTAGTTTCACTACAAATGTGTTTCTCTCAACTTTCTTTTTAATTTTATATCGAAGGATAGATTATAGTGTAATTGCAAAACAGCTCATTACCTGGTACTTACGAACTGTAATTCAATTATTGCACAATTATTAGCATGTTAAACCTTACATGAATAAACTTAAACCTGACTAAAAAGCGATTACTAGCTAGCTACCATGCTCTCAGAAAGTATTCACAATTTTTCAACATTTTGTTGTGTTACAGCCTGAATTTAAAATGGATTAAATATATATGTTTTGTCACTGGCCTACACACAGTACCCCATAATGTCAAAGTGAAATTATCTTTGTAGACATTTTTACTAATTAATAAAAAATGTAAAACTGAAATGTCTTGAGTCAAGAAGTATTCAACTTGTTTGTTGGCCTAAATGGAAAGACAATTGTGATAAATAAAACAGTATACTTCTCTAGTGTAGGGGGCAGCATTCGGAATTTTGGATGAAAAGCGTGCCCAAATTAAAC
The DNA here is from genome assembly GCF_002021735.2 of Oncorhynchus kisutch. Classification (NCBI taxonomy): domain Eukaryota; kingdom Metazoa; phylum Chordata; class Actinopteri; order Salmoniformes; family Salmonidae; genus Oncorhynchus; species Oncorhynchus kisutch. The sequence goes on along the minus strand of NC_034181.2, from coordinate 75,200,531 downwards.
TGCCAGCTACTCAGGCCCAGAAGATAGGATATGCATATTAAATTGATATATTTGGATAGAAGACACTCTAAAGTTTCCAAAACTGTTAAAATAGTGTCTGAGTATAACAGAACTGATTTGGCAGGCGAAAACCTGAGACAAATCCATCCATCTAGTGGAAGGCATAGGATTAGGATTTTTTTGTTTGTTTGTAGTTTTCTATTCAATGCCATTACAGTATCCATTGACTTAGGACTCAAATTGCAGTTCCTATGCCTTCCACTAGATGTCAACAGTCATTAGAAATGATTTCAGGCCTGCATTCTGAAAAATGAGAGAGTAAGAGCAGTCTGAATGAGTGGACCCTGCAGTGTCACAGAGCTTTTTCATGAGCGCGACCAAGAGAGTGCCTTTCTTGTTTACCTTTGATATTGACGACGTTATTGTCCGGTTGAAATATTATCGATTATTTAAGCTAAAAACAACCTGAGGATTGAAAATAAACATTGTTTGACATGTTTCTATGAACTTTACGGATACAATTTGGATTTTGTGTCTGCCTGTTGTGACTGCGTTTGAGCCTGTGGATTACTGAAGAAAACACCGTGGTTGGATTCACAAGAAGTTCATCTTTAAACCTATGTAAAATACTTGTATGTTTTCTGAATGTTTATATATATATATATATTCTGTATTTGAATTTGGCGCTCTGCAATTTCACTGGATGTTTGCCAGGTGGAACGTTAGCGTCCCACATACCCTAGGGAGGTTTTAAGGACCAAAAAATAGATAGCTGTGCCATATAGATTGCAAAATAGTTTGGAAGAGATTTTTGATTTACCAATTCCTTAGGATTAAATGTCTGTATACAGTTGAAGTCAGAAGTTTACATACACCTCACCTTACATACAGCCAAATACATTTAAAACATTTTTCACAATTCCTGACATTTAATCCTAGTAAAAATTCCTTGTCTTAGGTCAGTTAGGATCACCACTTTATTTTAAGAATGTGAAATGTCAGAATAATAGTAGAGAGAATGATGTATTTCAGCTTTCATTTCGTTCATCACATTCTCATTGGGTCAGAAGTTTACATACACTCAATTAGTATTTGGTAGCATTGCCTTTACATTGTTTAACTTGGGTCAAACATTTTGGGTAGCCTTCCACAAGCTTCCCACAATAAGTTGAGTACATTTTGACCCATTCCTCCTGTCAGAGCTGGTGTAGCTGAGTCAGGTTTGTAGGCCTCCTTGCTCGCACACGCTTTTTCCGTTCTGCCCACAGCATTTCTATAGGATTGAGGTCAGGACTTTGTGATGGCCACTCCAATACCTTGACTTTGTTGTCCCACAACTTTGGATGTATGCTTGGGGTCATTGTCCGTTTGGAAGAATAATTTGTGACCAAGATTTAATTTCCTGACTGATGTCTTGAGATGTTGCTTCAATATATCCACATAATTTTCCTTCTCATGAAGCCATCTATTTTGTGAAGTGCACCAGTCCCTCCTGCTGCAAAGCACCCCCACAACATGATGCTGCCACCCCCGTGCTTCACGGTTGGGATGGTGTTCTTCGGCTTGCAAGCCTCTCCTTTTTCCTCCTAACATAATGATTGTCATTATGGCCTAACAGTTCTATTTTTGTTTCATCAGACCAGATGACATTTCTCCAAAGAGTACAATATTTGTCACCATGTGCAGTTGCAAACCGTAGTCTGGCTTTTTTAATGGCTGTTTTGGAGAAGTTGCATCTTCCTTGCTGAGTGGCCTTTCAGGTGATGTTGATATATGACTAATTTTACTGTGGATATAGATACTTTTGTACCTGTTTCCTCCAGCATCTTCACAAAGTCCTTTGTTGTTGTTCTGGGACTGATTTGCACTTTTTGCACCAAAGTACGTTCATCTCTAGGAGACAGAACGCGTCTTCTTCCTGAGCGTTATGATGGCTGCGGGGTTCCATGGTGTTTATACTTGCATACTATTGTTTGTACAGATGAACGTGGTACCTTCAGGTGTTTGGAAATTGCTCCCAAGGATGAACCAGACCTGTGGAGGTCTACACATTTTTTTCTAAGGTCTCTGCTAATTTCTTTTGATTTCCCCATGATTTCAAGCAAAGAGGCACTGAGTTTGAAGGTGGGCCTTGAAATACATCCACAGGTACACCTCCAATTGACTCAAATTATGTCAATTAGTCTCTCAGATGCTTCTAAAGCCATGACATCATTTTATGGAATTTCCCAAGCTGTTTAAAGGCACAGTCAACTTAGTGGATGTAAACTTCTGACCCACTGGAATTGTGATACAGTGAATTATAAGTCAAATAATCTGTCAATAGACAATTGTTGGAATAGTTACTTGTGTCATGCACAAGTAATTTGTGGAGCATCCTCTTTCCTTTGATCATCCTTAAGATGTTTCTACAACTTTTATAATGTTTTCAATTGATTGGACATGACTGGTCTATTTAAGGTCCACAGTTGACAGTGCATGTCAGAGCAAAAACCAAGCCATGGGGTTTCCCGGAGGCACAGAGGCACAGATCTGGGGAAGGGTACGAAAACAGTTCTGCAGCATTGAAGGTCCCCAAGAACACAAGGCTGCCATCATCACCAAGTATCTTCCTAGAGCTGGCCACCCGGCCAAACTGATCAATTGGAGGAGAAGGGCTTTGGTCAGGGAGGTGACCAAGAACCCGATGGTCACTCCACCAATCAGGCCTTTACAGTGGCTTGCGAAAGTATTCACCCCTTGGCATTTTTCCTATATTGTTGTCTTACAATCTGGAATGAAAATAGATTTTTGGGGGGGTTTGTATCATTTGATTTACACAACATCCCTACCACTTTTATGATGCAAAATATTTTTTTATTGTGAAACAAATACAGAAAACTAGAGCGTGCCTAACTGTCTCTATCATCTTGGCACATCTAGCCACTGGGATTTTTGCCCAGTCTTCAAGGCAAAACTGCTCCAGCTCCTTCAAGTTGGATGGGTTCCGCTGGTGTAGAGCAATCTTTAAGTCACACCACAGATTGTCAATTGGATTGAGGTCTGGGCTTTGACTAGGCCATTCCAAGACATTTAAATGTTTCCCCTTAAACCAGTCGAGTGTTGCTTGAGCAGTATGCTTAGGGTCATTGTCCTGCTGGAAGGTGAACCACCGTTCCAGTCTCAAATCTCTGGAAGACTGAAACAGGTTTTCCTCAAGAATTTCCCTGTATTTAGCGCCATCCATCATTCCTTCAATTCTGACCAGTTTCCCAGTCCCTGCCGATGGAAAACAGGATTGGGTTCTCGGGGTGATGAGAGGTGTTGGGTTTGCGTTTTTCTTGATGGCCAAAAAGCAAAATTTTAGTTTCATCTGACCAGAGTACCTTCTTCCATATGTTGTGGGGGACCTCCCACAATCTTTTGGCGAACACCAAACATGTTTGCATATTTTTTTCTTTAAGAAATTGCTTTTTTTTCTGGTCACTCTTCCGTAAAGCCCAGCTCTGTGGAGTGTACGGCTTAAAGTGGTCCTTTGGACAGATACTCCAATCTCCACTCTGGAGCTTTGCAGCTCCTTCTGGGTTATCTTTGGTCTCTTTGTTGCCTCTCTGATTAATGCCCTACTTGCCTGGTCTGTGAGTTTTGGTTGGCGGCCCTCTCTTGGCAGGTTTGTTGCGGTGCCATATTCTTTCCATTTTTGAATAATGGATTTAATGTTGCTCCGTGGGATGTTCAAAGTTTCTGATATTTTTTTTATAACCCAGCTCTGATCTGTACTTCTCCACAACTTTGTCCCTGACCTGTTTGGAGAGCTACTTTGTCTTCATGGTGCCGCTTGCTTGGTGGTGCCCTTTGCTTAGTGGTGTTGCAGACTCTGGGGTCTTTCAGAACAGGTGTATATATATATTGAGATCATGTGACGGATCATGTGACACTTAGATTGCACACAGGTGGACTTTATTTAACTAATTATGTGACTTCTGAAGGTAATTGGTTGCACCAGATGTTATTTAGGGGCTTCATAGCAAAGGAGGTGAATTAAAAAAATATATATATATTTCACCTTTATTTAACCAGGTAGGCTAGTTGAGAACAAGTTCTCATTTGCAACTGCGACCTGGCCAAGATAAAGCATAGCAGTGTGAACAGACAACACAGAGTTACGCATGGAGTAAACAATTAACAAGTCAATAACACAGTAGAAAAGAAGGGGAGTCTATATACATTGTGTGCAAAAGGCATGAGGAGGTAGGCGAATAATTACAATTTTGCAGATTAACACTGGAGTGATAAATGATCAGATGGTCATGTACAGGTAGAGATATTGGTGTGCAAAAGAGCAGAAAAGTAAATAAATAAAAACAGTATGGGGATGAGGTAGGTGAAAATGGGTGGCTATTTACCAATAGCCTATGTAGAGCTGCAGCGATCGGTTAGCTGCTCAGATAGCAGATGTTTGAAGTTGGTGAGGGAGGTAAAAGTCTCCAACTTCAGCGATTTTTGCAATTCGTTCCAGTCACAGGCAGCAGAGTACTGGAATGAAAGGCGGCCAAATGAGGTGTTGGCTTTAGGGATGATCAGTGAGATACACCTGCTGGAGCGCGTGCTACGGATGGGTGTTGCCATCGTGACCAGTGAACTGAGATAAGGCGGAGCTTTACCTAGCATGGACTTGTAGATGACCTGGAGCCAGTGGGTCTGGCGACGAATATGTAGCGAGGGCCAGCCGACTAGAGCATACAAGTCGCAGTGGTGGGTGGTATAAGGTGCTTTAGTGACAAAACGGATGGCACTGTGATAAACTGCATCCAGTTTGCTGAGTAGAGTGTTGGAAGCAATTTTGTAGATGACATCGCCGAAGTCGAGGATCGGTAGGATAGTCAGTTTTACTAGGGTTTGGCGGCGTGAGTGAAGGAGGCTTTGTTGCGGAATAGAAAGCCGACTCTTGATTTGATTTACATATGCACCCACATATGCACCCACCACTTTTCTGTTTTGTATTATTTTTTAAAATTTCACTTCACCAATTTGGACTATTTTGTGTATATCCATTACATGAAATCCAAATAAAAATCTATTTAAATTACAGGTTGTAATGGAACAAAATCGCCAAGGGGGATGAATACCTTTGCAAGGCACTGTGCACCAATACTTAGGGTTTTACCCTTGATACACCACACTTCCTTTTACACGGGTGTGGCTGGCTTGAATGACAACAGTCATTTAAAGGAATCAAGTATTTCTTTGTTGTCGTGGTTTGTTTTCAGTGAAGTCTATTAGAGTGCCATTGATTCTCCTGGAGAGAGCCAGAGATTGGTCACTGTCCAATGTCAGATCCTTTGTGTATGTTGAAAGCAGTTGTCTGGTGTTACAAAGGTCTCAACTTGTGATGTTGTTGAAAAAGCAGCATATCTGTATGCTTTGGATAGTAGCTTGGATCATGTTCCTACTGCTTTATCCAGACCATTTGCTACTCAACAGGCCATGGTGCTAGCGGCCTAGCACCATTAGCTTTGATCATAAATAAGACAAAAAAAACAGTAAACTTGAGCGTGCATAACTATTCATCCCCCCAAAGCCAATACATTGTAGAGCCACCTTTTGCAGCAATTACAGCTATTACAGCTGCAAGTCTCTTGGGGTATGTCTCTATAAGCTTGGCACATCCAGCCACTGGGATTTTTGCCCATTCTTCAAGGCAAAACTGCTCCAGCTCCTTCAAGTTGCATGGCTTCCGCTGGTGTACAGCAATCTTTAAGTCATACCATTGTAGTCTAACTAATACCATAACGGAGATTCAGTCTAAATAAAAATCTCATTGATTTATCAAGACCAGTCCCCATGCTTGTCTCAGAGCAGTGGGAAACAGTGCTAAAATAGCTGTAGGCTATTGCTTCAAATCCTATTGCTTCTAACTTTTTTATTTTATTTATCTGTTATTTTACCAGGTAAATTGACTGAGAACAGGTTCTCATTTGCAGCAATGACCTGGGGAATATTTACAGGGGAGAGGAGGGGGATGAATGAGCCAATTGTAACTTCAATATGCTCTTTAAATATATAAGACCTACACCACTTTTAACAGCACATTACTCAACACTAGTGAGACTCATGTCGCCTACGGTAGGCATATTGTAAAATATGACGTGACTCTCCGCCAATAATTACATATAGAGGATTGAAGGATATTTATTTTATTCAGTGATATTTATTCCCATAGTAATTTGTTATGGATTCATAACTAAATAAACAACGGCATTTTGAAAGAGTATTTTTATCATTATTTTATTAACAAAAGCATAAAGATGCCATTATTAGTTACATTGTTTTAGTTTGAATGTGCAGACTGGCACTAAGAACAGCGAGAACGTTTCTCTAGTCAGCGACATTATTAGTGCAATGCCTTTTAAAGTGTTGTTCTGTGCTACCCAGTGTGGCGGGGTGGGGTTACCCCCCTTCCTCCTCCTCCCTCCCTCCCCTATGGGCTAGGTCTGTCTTCCTTGCGGGCTCGGCGGCCCATCCTGTGCTCCCTGCCCCCTGCCCTCGCACCTTGAACCTTGCACACGTTCAGTGAATACAGCTGGAGAACTGCAAAGCAATCCCATTGTGCGCCCCTCTGGAGCCATGACCAATATATATTGTCCTGCTAATAACAGGGTTCATAATATATCTGTGAGAATATCCAAGGGAATTTTATATAATTCTAAATGAATAATAATAATAATAATCACTTTGTTTAAAAAATAACAATATTGTGGAGATTATTTCATTTTCAAGTAACGTAAAATGAGTGAGAAAAAGGCCATCCTTGTCACACCCTGACCATAGTTTACTTTGTATATTTCTATGTTTTGGTTGGTCAGGGTGTGAGCTGAGTGGGCATTCTATGTTTCATGTCTAGTTTGTCTATTTCTATGTCTGGCCTGATATGGTTCTCAATCAGAGGCAGGTGTTAGTCATTGTCTCTGATTGGGAACCATATTTAGGTAGCCTGGGTTTCACTGTGTGTTTGTGGGTGATTGTTCCTGTCTCTGTGATTGCACCAGATAGGGCTGTTTCGGTTTTCGTTACGTTCATTACGTTCTTTGTTTTTGTAGTGTTTGTATTGATTCGTGTTTTACATTTGTTTATTAAACATGGATCGCAATCTACACGCCACATTTTGGTCCAACTCTCCTTCACCACAAGAGAACCGTTACAGAATCACCCACCACAACAGGACCAAGTGGCGTGGTAACAGGCAACAGCAGCAGCAGGAGCAGCGTGACAAGAATTTCTGGACTTGGGAGGAAATCCTCGACGGGAGAGGACCCTGGGCTAAACCAGGGGAGTGTAGCCGCCCCAAGGTGCAGCGAGAGAAGGACTGGACATGGGAGGACGAACTGGACGGTGAAGGACCCTGGGCTCAGCCTGTAGAATATCGCCGCCCCAAAGATGAACTGGAGGCGAAGAAAGCTGAGAGGCGCAGGTATGAGGAGGCAGCACGGCAAAGCGGATGGAAGCCCGAGAGTCAGCCCCAAAAATTTCTTGGGGGGGGGCTCACAGGGAGTATGGCTATGCCATGTAGGAGACCTGCGCAAACTCCCTGTGCTTACCGGGGGGCTAGAGAGACCGGGCAGGCACCGTGTTATGCAGTGGTGGGTGTCCCCAGTGCGTATGCACCCGGTGCGGTATATTCCAGCTCCGCGTATCGGCCGGGCTAGATTGAGCGTCGAGCCAAATGCTACGAAGCCGGCTCTACGCATCTGGTCCCCAGTGCGTCTCCTTGGGCCGGCTTACATGGCACCAGCCTTGCGCACGGTGTCCCCGGTTCGCCTGCATAGCCCAGTGAGGGCTATTCCACCTCGCCGCACTGGCAGGGCGACCAGGACCATTCAACCGGGTAAGGTTGGGCAGGCTCGGTGCTCAAGAGCTCCAGTGCGCCTGCACGGTCCGGTCTATCCAGTACCACCTCCACACCCCAGCCCTCCGGTAGCAGCTCCCCGCACCAGGCTTCCTGTGCGTGTTCTCGGCCCAGTACCACCAGTGCCAGCACCACGCATCAGGCCTACAGTGCGCCTCGCCTCTCCAGCGCTGCCAGAACCTTCCTCCTCTCCTGCGCTGTCAGAGTCTCCCGCCTGTTCAGCGCTACCAGAGCCTTCCTCCTCTCCTGCGCTGCCGGAGTCTCCCGCCTGTTTAGCGCTGCCAGAGCCTTCCACCTCTACAGCATTGCTGGAGTCTCCTGCCTGTTTAACGCAGCCAGAGCTGCCAGTCTGCATGGAGCAGCCAGGGCTGCCAGTCTGCATGGAGCAGCCAGAGCTGCCAGTCTGCATGGAGCAGCCAGTCTGCATGGAGCAGCCAGAGCTGCCAGTCTGCATGGAGCAGCGAGAGCTGCCAGTCTGCATGGAGCAGCCTGAGCTGTCAGTCTGCATGGAGCAGGCAGAGCTGCCAGTCTGCAAGGAGCTGCCAGTCTGCAAGGAGCTGCCAGAGCTGCCAGTCTGCATGGAGCAGCCAGAGCTGCCTGTCTGCATGGAGCAGCCAGAGCCGCCAGTCTGCATGGAGCAGCCAGAGCCGCCAGTCTGCATGGAGCAGCCAGAGCCGCCAGTCAGCATGGAGCAGCCAGAGCCGCCAGTCAGCATGGAGCAGCCAGAGCCGCCAGTCAGCATGGAGCAGCCAGAGCCGCCAGTCAGCATGGAGCAGCCAGAGCCGTCAGTCTGCCAGGATCCGCCAGACTCTTCCAGATCCGCCAGTCAGCCAGACTCTTCCAGATCCGCCAGTCAGCCAGACTCTTCCAGATCCGCCAGTCAGCCAGACTCTTCCAGATCTGCCAGTCAGCCAGACTCTTCCAGATCTGACAGTCAGCCAGACTCTTCCAGATCCGCCAGTCAGCAGGGATCCGCCAGTCAGCCAGACTCTTCCAGATCTGCCAGTCAGCCAGACTCTTCCAGATCTGCCAGTCAGCCAGACTCTTCCAGATCTGCCAGTCAGCCAGACTCTTCCAGATCTGCCAGTCAGCCAGACTCTTCCAGATCCGCCAGTCAGCCAGACTCTTCCAGATCCGCCAGTCAGCCAGACTCTTCCAGATCCGCCAGTCAGCCAGACTCTTCCAGATCCGCCAGTCTACCAGGATCTGCCAGAGCCTTCCGCCTCTTCAGCGCTGCCAGAGCCTTCCTCCTCTCCTGCGCTGCCGGAGTCTCCCGCCTGTTCAGCGCTACCAGAGCCTTCCTCCTCTCCTGCGCTGCCGGAGTCTCCCGGCCTGTTTAGCGCTGCCAGAGCCTTCCACCTCTACAGCGTTGCTGGAGTCTCCTGCCTGTTTAACGCAGCCAGAGCTGCCAGTCTGCATGGAGCAGCCAGAGCTGCCAATCTGCATGGAGCAGCCAGAGCTGCCAGTCTGCATGGAGCAGCCAGAGCTGCCAGTCTGCATGGAGCAGCCTGAGCTGCCAGTCTGCATGGAGCAGCCTGAGCTGCCAGTCTGCATGGAGCAGCCAGAGCTGCCAGTCTGCATGGAGCAGCCTGAGCTGTCAGTCTGCATGGAGCAGGCAGAGCTGCCAGTCTGCAAGGAGCTGCCAGTCTGCAAGGAGCTGCCAGTATGCAAGGAGCTGCCAGTCTGCAAGGAGCTGCCAGAGCTGCCAGTCTGCATGGAGCAGCCAGAGCTGCCAGTCTGCATGGAGCAGCCAGAGCCGCCAGTCTGCATGGAGCAGCCAGAGCCGCCAGTCTGCATGGAGCAGCCAGAGCCGCCAGTCTGCATGGAGCAGCCAGAGCCGCCAGTCAGCATGGAGCAGCCAGAGCCGCCAGTCAGCATGGAGCAGCCAGAGCCGCCAGTCAGCATGGAGCAGCCAGAGCCGCCAGTCAGCATGGAGCAGCCAGAGCCGCCAGTCTGCCAGGATCCGCCAGTCAGCCAGACTCTTCCGGATCCTCCAGTCAGCCAGACTCTTCCAGATCCGCCAGTCAGCCAGACTCTTCCAGATCCGCCAGTCAGCCAGACTCTTCCAGATCCGCCAGTCAGCCAGACTCTTTCAGATCCGCCAGTCAGCCAGGATCCGCCAGGCAGCCAGACTCTTCCAGATCTGCCAGTCAGCCAGACTCTTCCAGATCTGCCAGTCAGCCAGACTCTTCCAGATTTTCCAGTCAGCCAGACTCTTCCAGATCTGCCAGTCAGCCAGACTCTTCCAGATCCGCCAGTCAGCCAGACTCTTCCAGATCCGCCAGTCAGCCAGACTCTTCCAGATCCGCCAGTCAGCCAGACTCTTCCAGATCCGCCAGTCTGCCAGACTCTTCCGGATCCGCCAGTCAGCCAGACTCTTCCAGATCCGCCAGTCAGCCAGACTCTTCCAGATCCGCCAGTCAGACAGACTCTTCCAGATCTGCCAGTCAGCCAGACTCTTCCAGATCCGCCAGTCAGCCAGGATCCGCCAGGCAGCCAGACTCTTCCAGATCTGCCAGTCAGCCAGACTCTTCCAGATCCGCCAGTCAGCCAGACTCTTCCAGATCCGCCAGTCAGCCAGACTCTTCCAGATCCGCCAGTCTGCCAGACTTTTCCAGATCCGCCAGTCTGCCAGACTCTTCCAGATCCGCCAGTCTGCCAGACTCTTCCAGATCCGCCAGTCAGCCAGACTCTTCCAGAACCACCAGTCTGCCAGGATCTGCCAGAGCCTTCCTCCTCTCCTGTGCTGCCGGAGTCTGAAGAGCCCCTCTGTCCCGAGCTGCCCCTCTGTCCCGTGTTATTAAGTAGGGTTGCCGTGGCTAGGAGGTCACGGAAGCGGACAAGGTGGGGGAAGACTACGGTGAAGTGGGGGCCACGTCCAGCACCAGAGCTGCCACCGCGGACAGATGCCCACCCAGACCCTCCCCTATAGGTTCAGGTTTTGCGGCCGGAGTCCGCACCTTGGGGGGGGGGGTACTGTCACACCCTGACCATAGTTTACTTTGTATATTTCTATGTTTTGGTTGGTCAGGGTGTGAGCTGAGTGGGCATTCTATGTTTCATGTTTAGTTTGTCTATTTCTATGTCTGGCCTGATATGGTTCTCAATCAGAGGCAGGTGTTAGTCATTGTCTCTGATTGGGAACCATATTTAGGTAGCCTGGGTTTCACTGTGTGTTTGTGGGTGATTGTTCCTGTCTCTGTGATTGCACCAGATAGGGCTGTTTCGGTTTTCGTTACGTTCATTACGTTCTTTGTTTTTGTAGTGTTTGTATTGATTCGTGTTTTACGTTTGTTTATTAAACATGGATCGCAATCTACACGCCGCATTTTGGTACGACTCTCCTTCACCACAAGAGAACCGTTACAATCCTTGAACATGGGATGAGACATTGTTACTAATTTGTAAATAAAGCCAGTCTGTTATTTAGAATTATTTCTTTCTGTTTTTAGAGGGAGAGAAACCAAAAACCTGGAGTCATTTCATGGGTCTCCCAGTGAAAACCAGCATAGGTATTGATCCAGCATCTGTAGCAACAAAGCTTGCTCTGCTACACAGCGTCTTAGACCATTGCACCACTCAGACGCTGTACCTCATGCCTGGTCAGGAGTGGGCTACAGTACTACAGTAAGACCAAAATAATTCTAACTAAATAAAATAATAAAAACCTTGGTGTAACAACAGTTTTAATAAGTAATACTGAAGTCGTGCACAATTATCAGTTTCTATTTACAGTGGGGCAAAAAAGTATTTAGTCAGCCACCAATTGTGCAAGTTCTCCCACTTAAAAAGATGAGAGAGGCCTGTAATTTTCATCATAGGTACACTTCAACTATGACAGACAAAATGAGAAAAGAAATCCAGAAAATCACATTGTATGATTTTTTATGAATTTATTTGCAAATTATTGTTAAAAGTGGTGTAGGCCTTATTTATTTAAAGAGCTTATTGAAGAAGCAATAGGATAGAAGCAATAGGATTTGAAGCAATAGCCTACGACTATTTTAACACCAATTCACGCTGCTCTGAGACAAGCATGGGGACTGGTCTTGGTAAATAAATTAGATTTTTATTTTGACTGAATCTCCATTTGGGTATTGGTTAGACTAGAATTAGAAAATGTGGGTATAGAAATGTTATGCTCTTAGTGTAACTGTTATTTAACTAGGCAAGTAAGTTAAGAACAAATTCTTATTTACAAGGACAGCCTATTCCTTCCTCCCCAATGGGGAATTGAACCCCGGTCTCCCACATGCCTGCACGACAGAGGGATTCTTTAGCTAAATAGCCCAGTACTGTACTACCGACCAATATGTTGAACAGTGCCATATTTTCCAGTCCATCGTAATGGAAACCCAGAGGGTTTTTAGTTTTTCTTGGAATAGAAACACCATAATATGAATCAAATTAAGCAAGTATCAGTCAAATGGTTGGACACACCTACTTATTCCAGGGTTTTACTTTATTTTGAATATTTTCTACATTGTAGAATAGTAGTGAAGACATCACAACTATGAAATAACACACATGGAATCTGTTAAAACAAATTCTTATTTACAAGGATAGCCCAGTCTTTCCTCCCCGTCTGGGAATTGATCCCCGGTCTCCCATGTTCCTGCATTCTCTAGCACAGCCACTATTGAAGGCTATCAAATGCTTCTCAAATATGCCCTCTGGTGTTCAAACTAGCACTAACTAGCATTAATGGTACCAATTGTTCACACTTAAATAACGTGCCATAGAATTCTGCGGCACCATGCAAGCTGCGCCACAGTACGCTGCAACTTTTAAAGGACAAACCGCTGTATGTTTGGGGCAAATCAAATACAACACATTACTGTGTACCACACTCCATATTTTCTAGCATAGTGGTGGCTGCATCATGTTATGGGTATGGTTGTAATCGTTAAGGACAAGAGAGTTTTTCAGGATAGAAAATAAAAGGAATGGAGCTAAGCACAGTCAAAATCCTAGAGGAAAACCTGAATCAGTTTTCCACCATACACCGGGAGAAGAATTCACCTTTCAGCAGGACAATAGCCTAAAACACAAGGCCAAATCTACACCAAAGTTGCTTACCAAGAAGACAGTGGCCGTTTAGACTTAGATCTGCTTGAAAGATCTATGGCAAGACTTGAAAATGGTTGTCTAGTAATGATCAACAACCAATTAGACAGAGATTGAAGAATTTTTTACATAATAATGTACAAATATTGTACAATACAGTTGTGGAAAGCTCTAAAAGACTTACCCAGATACACTCACAGCTGTAATTAAGGTGATTCTAACTCAGGGGTGTGAATACTTATGTACATTTGATTTCTGTATTTCATTTTTAATAATTGATCAAAAATGACGAGAAACATGTTTTCACTTTGTCATTATGGGGTATTGTGTATAGATGGAGTGAGAACAAACATGTATTTATTCCATTTTGAATTCAGGCTGTAACACTACAAAATGTAGAATAAGTCAAGGGGTATGAATACTTTCTGAAGGCACTATACATGCACTCGATCAATCAAACCAATTCAAAATAACCTTAACTTTCTTTATCCTGCATGAATAAAGTTGATTGAATTCTAATTCCGAATTGTAGATTCTGCTAAAGTACTGGTGGTTACATTCAGATTTGGAAGACTGACAGACAGAGATGACTCATCCTGCCTGATACTTTATCTTCCAAAAACCATTGCATTCTTATTTTCTATAGCTATTCAGGAGAGACACATCCAATCTCTTGTCATCATCTTGTCATCAACTTAGGTGCGTTGAGTTATCCAATTTCCACATTTTCTGTGCACTCAAAAGAGGGTTGCCTTGGGAGTGACCAACACTGACCGTCTCTGGAGACACCGTCTTTGTCTCAGTCTGTCTTCACTTGATGCCTCAGTGTCAACCATAGCCTTTCCTATTATATTTCACATCAGAATGTGAATCTGCCCCCCTGTTAGGGGTTACTGGGAAACGTTCAACTTTTGGTAGAAATACTTCTAGCATTAAACTCAGCTCCTATTATTCCATGGCCTGTTTGATCTTAAGCTTGTACAGTGCTGGATATTCTCCTCTGAAGAAAGCTCCCATAAAGCAGCCTTTAATAATTCATGACACCAGATTTAGATTTGTGCTCCACTGCTCAGAAACGGCTGAAGATTCTACACTACATTACTTTGCGGAATAGGCATGGATCTGCTATTTAAGTTTGATATACAGTTCAGCAAGTTAACAGTCATTGCGTATTGTCGCATACCCATTTGAATTGGAATGGATGAAAAAGTTAATGGCGTCCCAATATTTTGTAATGTGTGTTCATTCCATTATTACTGAACACTTTAGACCTGTTTTTATATTACAATCGACTGTGTAGGCCTACATATATATATGGAGGGAGGCTAGAAAATCCTTCAAATCTGTGAAACATGAAGATCACAGACAGTACAGTATCCATGTAAGCCTACAGTATAGGCTACAGTAGAACTACTGTAAGTGGTGCATATATCACATTTAATTTGAGCTCCATGCTTTCAAATCAAATCAAATCAAATTTTATTTGTCACATACACATGGTTAGCAGATGTTAGTGCGAGTGTAGCGAAATGCTTGTGCTTCTAGTTCCGACAATGCCCAACAAGTAATCTAGCTAACAATTCCAAAACTACTACCTTATAGACACAAGTGTAAGGGGATAAAGAATATGTACATAAGATATATGAATGAGTGATGGTACAGAGCGGCATAGGCAAGATACAGTAGATGGTATTGAGTGCAGTATATACATATGAGATGAGTATGTAAACAAAGTGGCATAGTTAAAGTGGCTAGTGATACATGTATTACATAAGGATGCAGTAGATGATATAGAGTACAGTATATACGTATACATATGAGATGAATAATGTAGGGTATGTAAACATTATATTAGGTAGCATTGTTTAAAGTGGCTAGTGATATATTTTGCATCATTTCCCATCAATTCCCATTATTAAAGTGGCTGGAGTTGAGTCAGTGTGTTGGCAGCAGCCACTCAATGTTAGTGGTGGCTGTTTAACAGTCTGATGGCCTTGAGATAGAAGCTGTTTTTCAGTCTCTCTGTACTGACCTCGCCTTCTGGATGATAGCGGGTGAACAGGCAGTGGCTCGGGTGGTTGTTGTCCTTGATGGCCTTCCTGTGACATCGGGTGGTGTAGGTGTCCTGGAGGGCAGGTAGTTTGCCCCCGGTGATGCGTTGTGCAGACCTCACTACCCTCTGGAGAGCCTTGCGGTTGTGGGCGGAGCAGCTGCCGTACCAGGCGGTGATACAGCCCGACAGGATGCTCTCGATTGTGCATCTGTAGAAGTTTGTGAGTGCTTTTGGTGACAAGCCAAATTTCTTCAGCCTCCTGAGGTTGAAGAGGCACTGCTGCGCCTTCTTCACGATGCTGTCTGTGTGGGTGGACCAATTCAGTTTGTCTGTGATGTGTACGCCGAGGAACTTAAAACTTACTACCCCTTACTACCCCACATTTCAGTGCCACCAAACCATATTGCAGTCAGACTGTACATTATCTATTCATTATCATTATTATTGGCTAGATTCAATTCCATATTCATACCATATCTACATATTATGTGTCTTTTCAAAAGCAAACAACAGTCCCTCAGCCATGGGTGTATCTGTTTTCAGCTCATGTTGTATCATTGAAATTTAGACATGTAAAAGACTAGCTATCTTGGATGTATGTTGTAAGGCGTGCTACTCAGTGTGGCCCAGTTGCATTTTAATGCAATAGACATGATTGAGAAATGGGCACCAGCTGGTTGGCTGTTGCTACTACTAATGCAATGTAAATGGAGCAAAATAATCTGCACTGACTAATGTCTGTTTACGTATGCATCTTGAGTTCTATGTTGAAGTTCTTCTGCATGCAAAGTACAACCTAGGTAATTGATATCACAGGGTTCATTAAGCACAATTTGTATATCAGATGGACTGGAAATGAAAGTTGTTGATTAGTTCAATCTTGTTTTAGAGAAATTGCTTTTACACATACCACTCTGTGTGATATCCCATGTAAAATTATACTGCTTATGTTGTGATTTGTTTTGCAATGAAGGTGACATTGGTGAATATTAAGTCTTTGTTGTGCATATTAGGGTTGGGAATTGCCAGGGACCCCACGATATGATATTATCATGATACTTAGGTGCCGATACGATATGTATTATGATTATCATGATTCCATACAGTATGCATTGTGATTCGATCCTGTGATTTTATTGTGATTCGATGTTCCAAATATATTGCTCATCATACATGTATATCTGCTGCAGAAGGACAAGAGTTTTTATCAGTCATGGAAATTCAAGTGCTGAAAACAAATTAGCTCCCTATTTAAAACGAAGATGGAGAACAATCTGTGAAGTACTGGAGTTTTGGTGCCAATGAGTACCAAAATAATCTTGCGATATTGTCATATGAAATATCGTCCAAAATAATATCCCGATATGTAACTGTAGCGATTTTTTCCACCCCACGAGTGCAAATTATGTCTCTTTTGACAGGGAGCCCACTGAGCACACACTGGTTGAATCAACGTTGTTTACACATCATTTCAATGAAAGTAATGCTAGGGGGCCTGCGTATTGAGGCCTGCGTATATCTGATATCCACGTTGTCTGTTGATTGTGATAGCCTGGACATTAGCTATTCATATGAAGATGTCCTACAAAGACTACTGGTTGACCATACATTCAAAAGCTAGAGGTTAGAAAACCCACATAAAAAAAGTGAAATACTTGTTTTTGGTCTTAATACATGAAACTATCACAAGCTGGACGATTAAGTTGCGTTCAGTAAAGCTACCTTTCTGAACATATGGTTGTGTTGTGTATATGATGAACAGAGCTTCACGAACATCAGGACCATCAGGTCAGTAGCAATAGCTTTCTACCCTGCTCTCCCAGGGATGGAGGGAGGAAAAGAAAGGCTATGGTCTTATGTTTATGCTTTAGCTTCTTGTCAGACATCTTTATGGTTCATCTCTATGCTACAGTACTTTAGTATATGCAGGCTCAATTTGTTGGCTCATGAACCAGATTACAAGCATAATGTTATTTTTGCCTTCCCCTTAATATTCCATCCTTTCTCCCTCTTGTCCTCTAATGCGCTGCCTGCGATGCTTTATTTGATAGAACTTGTGATCTGAAATTCCCTTTACAAGGCTGACCTGGGTATAATGGCACATGGAATATGAATCACGCTTCTCTCTCCTCCCTTAGCTATGCAGGTTGGTTGGCTTTCTATACACTGTGTTCCTGTGATTAAACTTAAAAGGGACATGATTACAAATGTGAATGCTAATTTCCTCTAATAAGCAAGGGGGTGAAAGTGCATAAAATACAACGCCTGGTGGTGACTGTTTTATATGCAAGGTCATTATAATAGGGAAACAAATGAACCACGCATCACTTTGGATTATGTTAAAGTGACAAACTGCTGTGGTGTGGTCAGGGGCCTTAGTGTCTAGCTACATCTCTTTCCAGAAGCAAGCCAAAGTGGTGGAAAATCTTAGCTAGCTAACGCTCTGGCTTGGCTACATGGGGGCCATGCCCCGGATGTCCAGGCTGTGTGTGTGTGTGTGTGGCTCCATATGAGATGACCCTGGAAACCATGACCACAGTGTAATCCTGGCCATTAGAGGCATTAGAGGCATGGCTCACTGACCCAACAACATGCATGGTGATTGTGAGCATTACTCTGGCAACCTCTGCCTGGTATACAGGTTCTTGGTTCCTAGATTCCCTCACTTATTCAACATCACTGTTGACATCACCTAGCACCTCCTTTGCAGGAAATGTAATGGTCTCATGAACATCAGGCAGGGTCATGCTCAGGTCACAGCCAATTTATCTTGGCGAGATGCAGTGAAGGGGGTCTGTCTGCCTCTGCATTAGCTGGAGTCTTAATTGATCCCCAGTTTGTGTTTTTGTTGGTAGGCCTAATTGTATTTCTAGGGAAGGAAGGGTGTGGTAAAAGAGGCGTATCTACATCATTGGCTGTATTATATCTCTAAGAAAATACTCCATGTAATCACATAACTAGCATATTGTTGTTGGTCCCACCCTAACCCACACCTCATTGGTTCCAATGTCCCATCTAATTGGTTAGAGGTTTTTTCTCTCTCCTTAAGCACTGACGTGCCGGAACCAGTCATGTCAAGTAGCAGCACACATCCAATGTCAGTATGTTCCCGTCCTGTTTGGGGCCAGTGTTAGGGGGTACTATATTGGATGTGAACTACAAACATCTGTATACATGTCATTGAAATGAGATAGTGCTTTCCACTCTTGACTGCTGCTTTCTGTTTACTGGATTACCACTGCTAAATCCAAACCCATGGTATACTTGTTTGCTGTAGTTGCGAGACCTCTCTCTCCTCAGTTCCTTTTTTGCTATTGCTTATCAGCGGTTGGTTCGTTTTCATTCTGCTTATGTTGTTATACTATTTGATTTCTTTGCTTATTTCTCAGAGTTTGCACAGCCTGTGCTGTTACAATCATAATACAAATTCTTTAGTCTGAAAACAATGTTGCGTTGGCATTTTCTATCTGGGGTTTCTGCACAGGGTCGACAAGCAGCTCCATTGTCTGTTGCTCTGCTATCATTTTAGCTGGCATGCTCAGACTCTGTCTATCCAATCTTATCTGAGCTTGGACAAAGGCCAGCTGCTGATAGTTATAGGGAATGGAATTGCGTTAATTAAGTTCCGGGAACATAATACGTTGAAATGCAATATGTCGAAATCAACCATTGGCATTTCCAGTATGTGGATGAGGTGCACAGAACAGAACCCTGGCACAGGCAGGCAGGCCGCTGGATATTCCATAAAAGCAATCCCTGGAATCATCCCCATTGGAACGTTCTGAGGCATTTGTGGGTCTTTGCTGTGGTGACACAGAATCCACCACCATAACGAGGCTAGTCTCTCTCTCTCTCTCTCTCTCTCTCTCTCTCTCTCTCTCTCTCTCACTCTCTCTCTCTCTCTCTCTCTCTCTCTTCTTCCCCCCCCCCTGTGTTCTGGTTTTGTAATGACTAGTTGAGGTCTATTCACAGTTATGAATGCATTCCCATCTGTGAAATGCCAAACAAATTAAATCTAATACCCTGCGATTGGATTCAGTCATACTGCTCATTACGCCCATCAAAAGCCAATGAGGTATTGCAAATATTTTATTGCCAAATTTAATGAAGCTGTAGTTTCTCCATTTAGATTCCTGCACATTTGCATACTCGAGCCCCAGTCTCAGGACTATTCTGCAGGCGGATTTTCACATATTTATGAAAGATGGGCGGGGTAGTACCCTATTTTATAACCCTCATTGACCAAATGTTAGTATAAAATGTTAGTTGAGGTATTGCATCCTTAGTACTATGTCAGGTATGTGATGATTAGCCGTAAAAAAAAAAACTTCAGCTAGATGGATAAAAATATTATCAATGAAGGATGTGCAGGTTTTAACCCCAAAGCCCACATTATACCATACTATTAATGCAGGAATCATACATATTTATATAGCGTACTAAAGATGCTTTGTATTATGAGATGTAGAAAAGCTGTGGTCTTGGGACCTAAAGGTCTGTTTGTATTAATGTAGTGTTGTAACACAAATCAATTTGTATGCGTCTTGTAGCATGTTAAGCCTGTGTGCTGCGCAGTTGTGTACTGACAATTCATTCATATCGATTGTCTGTGGTCCTCTGGTAGATGATAAAGACACTGTTGGCTTGAACAATGGGCACAGCTTTTTGGCTTGGCCCCATTTCTGTGTTATCTGTGGTGTTGCATCACTGCCATCTAGTGGAACTTGTGAGAAATAACCCAAATTCAATGTTGCATTGTCTTCTGTTTCCCATCTGTGTTGTTGGGGTGTGAACGAATAAAGGAAAAATCTAATTGGTCCAGCTGTAGACATTTACCACTTGAGGTGGTAGTTAATATTGTGTATACCACTGTAGCTGCCCTTGTTTAAATAATACAGTCACCGTGATCACTGACAGTTGCCCCTGGAAGAACCTCTCACTTATAAAGCAGCTGTGTGTCAAAAGATACCAGGAGCTGTTTAATTCACACAACATTCATTCTTAATCACATGCAAATGGTAGTGGTATGCTGTATGCAAGGCCAATTATAGCCTTCAATGTCAGGTTAAACATGTACATAAGTTGATAAGCATTCAAATGTTCATGTTCAAAGCAGTATGAATGATGCTCTCTATTATTCAGGTTTGTTATACTAAATGCTAGTTGCATAGATTAATAACCATAACACAAATGCTTGAACCATTTAAAAATCACAGAAAAGTTCAAATGGGAATACACTGTCAGGTATTTTGTTTATTTATACAACAGATTCATGTGTTAACACTGTGCTTCATCTAATAGCTGAACCAAATGGCCTGGATGGAAGTTGAGACTGTATTTAAAGTTCATGGTGTTAAGTGATCAATGGCGTTTGAGATCCTGTACAGGTTATTACAGCAATTGTGAAGATCTCAACAGACCTGTGAATACCTACAGTAAGCATGCTACCTTGAACATGCATGCTTTACTTGATTACATAAGAAGGCATTTATAGTTACAGTAACCTCAATGTGGCCATGGATGTGGTACTCATATTAATTCAGGCTGAATGTGACATTAGTTTGTAAGACAGCCATAGCTTTGGGCCATTCACTGTATTGCAAAAGTAATTGTTTGTTTGTTTGTTTAACAACACAACCAAATATCAACATTTAAAGGAGATGTATCTACTGCTTGGATAGTTCCATCTGAGCCCCTGGCTTAATCCCATTCTGTAACTTTTATTTTTGGTTGAGTTAGAGATGTGAATCCAACATATGTTTTCTACTTGTCAACTAGTTATTAATAGTCTATTTATTTTATTTCAACGGTGAGATTGAATTGTGTTTAGTTGTCAATGCAACCAAATATCAACATTTGAAGGACATCTGAGCCACTGGCTTTAACTCATTTAGACTAGCCTATATCTCAAATCATTATTCAGATTCATTCTCATGTGGGCAATCAATGGCTATCATTGGGGAGCATTTTTATTCATGTAATGTTGTTATTTGTATTTAAAAAATCAAGGGTGCAGAGAGAAGTGGATTGTTTATTTTTTAATTAACGAGATAAAATCGTGCTGTTTCCCAATCCAAAAATATATATATTTTCTTTGGAACCCTGAGGCAGGGCTTTACCCAGTGGACCATCATTTCAGTCTATTTTCACCAATTTATCTCCTCTCTCTCTCTAATTATTACTATATGTGTGCCCTCATCTGGTATGAATATTATTTTGGTGGTAGCCCAGGAGTTATGTATGCCTGTACTGCATGTCTTCTTGCTGTGTTTAATTTACAGTAGCAACAAACTACTCAAGTAAACCAAGGCACCAGCTACTTTACCCCTAAGCCCTAGAACAAAACTAAAGCACAGCAATATTTCAGAGGTTCTCCCTGGGATTTAGTTGTGAGGTCGTATACAGTAGAGATGTATTATGGGGAGATTGCTTTACTGTAAATAAGAGAGTCTATCCCTGGGTTAGCAGTACATCATATTTGTCAGCTGAAAAGGGTGTCATTACTCTGAGTTTGGCCACTGTATTGTGGTAGCTACTGTATTGTTGGCCTGTTGTATTGTATTCCATTACAGCCATTACAGTGAGCCCATCTTCCTATAGCTCCTCCCACGAGCCTCCACTGGCTGAATTGACACTATTGTTTCCACTGACTGCAGATAGAATGGTAGCTTCAGCTCAGTGGTCAATCTTGTGATAATTCTTTCTTCAATGCAGGTTTAATCTAAAACATCAATCTCTATGGACACACCTGAAGGTATTTAGGAAATTAGCACCCTCTATAGGAACACAACTGCACCTGCACTGTCAGGGCATGACAGGGAGATACCGTATTCTCTACATACCAAGGCATCTTTGTACTCTCTTACAAAAGGGTGTTAACAGCCAAAAATCTCACTTGAAAGAGGACTCTTGTGCCCAAAAGCCTGTTTTAGAATGGGCAGCACCATTGAGTACTTTCATCATTTCGAGGTAGTCAACTGAGTGTGACTTATGGGTTAAGGAAGGATCACATGATTCCATCCGGGTCATCGGGAGAGAGCACCCAATGAATTATGCTCGTGAGTAAACATTTCATAACTGCAGGTGGCAGTAAATCGCCAACCTTGGCTTCATACCTGTTCTAACAACACACTCCAGGTGGCAGTATGCCCCCTTTCAGTTTGTTTACCAACTCATAGAAGTAGTAGAAGAAGAAAATTGACTACTTCAAAATGGAGATGGCCTCAATGTCACTGCCCCTGCAGCTGCCATAACGGGACAGATACAAAGATGTGATTTCTATCTAAGTCTATGGGTGTGTCTTAACTAGACTGCTGTAAAAGTCAGAAACAATTAGATTTTAACATTCAAATACATTAAATGATCAGTGATAAAAAGCACAGCAGTATTGTTCATTGAGAGGAAAGGAATGATGGTTAGACTGGGTCATTACTGTGATTACTCTGTAAAGTTAGAATTCTGATGCATCATTTTTGGTGGAGGAAAAAAAGAAAAAATGCTGCCGTTGCATACCAGCTAGTCATATATTTTACCAAATGAAACATTGATGCTCCATCTAAAGCCTCCATCCTTCTTACTACAGGTTTCACAGACAATAGCACTTTGCTAGTAATTTGTTTCAGCCAAGATGTATGGCGTGATAAATATTTAAAATCAAATTTGGCAAAAAGACAGAGATGGATTGTGGCACCCCAGGCTGCTGTGGGAGACACCGCCACCGACTTGCTGTAGTGTCTTCCTGCCTAACTCCCTCACTCACTCCCTCACACACACACACACACACACACACGCACACACGCACACACACACACACGCACGCACACACACTGGGCATAAACTGGTAGAGTCAACGTTGTTTCAATGTCAAACAAATCTATGCGGAAAACCAATAACATTTGAAAAAAGGGAATTCCGTAAGGGAATTTGGTCTTTTTTCACCCAACTTTGAACCTAAATGCAATGACATGGTGAAATGTTTGTTGATTTCACTTTTAATTCAAGTTATTTGACAACTCAACCAAATGTAAATCAAAACTAGACGTTGAACTGCCGTCTGTGGTCAGACACACACACACACACACACACACACACACACACACACACACACACACACACACACACACACACACACACACACACACACACACACACACACACACACACACACACACACACACACACACACACAGCATCCTCTGATGTGTTCCTGTGCCCTCAACTGTATGTAGCTAGGTGGCAGTGGTGGCATGGTGGTAGCATGTCATGGGGCTGGTGCTACTGTTGGTGTTGGTCTGGTCTAGCTGCATGGTGTTGGTGACTGTGACAGGGGATAACGGCGCACGGAGCTAGCTGTCCAAACACTCCCACTGTGTGTGCTGAGAGGCCTGCCGCTACCAGCACTCTGCCAGCCAGGGATACGCTCCAGCAGCATTACCCACATACAGACACTGTTCACTTGGTTTTAAGAAGGGAGAAAGAGAAATTAGCAAACACAGGCAGGGCTGAGTTCATTCTATCGATTGAGGCTCCTCAGGGACGGAGATGGGAGTCTACAACAGTTAACAGTTGGATAGTTAGTTCAGACTAACTTAGCAGAAGTAAAGCATGCTGCTTCAAATTTAGCTTCACTATTGTATTTTTACGACTTTTTGAAACAGTATAGATCTTTATTCATAGTATTCTAAGTTTTACAGGGAATTGAAGGTTCATTGTCTTTCTTGTCCCCTGTCCTTTACTCTAATCCAATGTATTTATCTGGTAACTGAATTATATCTTGTCCAACATCATGAAGGAGTTTCTACAAACATGTTCAAATCTAAATATGTAATTTGCATATACAGTATCCACAACTGAACATGCAAAACTGTGCTCATAAATCTAAACTCTGTTTAACATCCGTCTCTGTAGGTTTGTCGTCATTGCTACAAAGCAGACGGTTATGTTTGAGCACATGAAATGTAGTGTGTGTGTGTGTGTGTGTGTGTGCGCTGAATCTTCCACACTAGACATTTTCTTGCAATCCTCACTTTTCTCAACACTGACTCCATTATCCCTGCAAATATGTTGTTAATGCAAATGTGTTTATTTTTTACATTGAGGCTGATCTACTGATATTATTGTTCCACATCAGTTGATGAATTGGCCTATGAGGTTCAGCCATTAAAGACCAAAGTAAAACTTATGAAATAGTGCATGTAAAATATAGGGACAGGATATGTATGGTGTGGTTGCCAGTAGAATATTAACAGTATCTCCCCTAGAGCGATGGATGGGAGATCTTGTTTAGGACGTGCCTGCTTGATGTATGGCCATTGAAATGCCTCTCCATTCATCACCAGCTAATAGTAAACGCAGGGTTTCTGGACATGTCCCCTGCTCAGAGATGACTAATAGCCTGAGTTGGGACGGCTGATAATGGGACGTTGTGTAAATAATCAGTTGGGGAACAGAGGAAACCTTGTGTACTGTACAGCAGTTCCCCTCTGTGGCTTTATGCAAACCATGAAGGAAAAGTGTATG
The DNA here is from genome assembly GCF_002021735.2 of Oncorhynchus kisutch. Lineage (NCBI taxonomy): Eukaryota > Metazoa > Chordata > Actinopteri > Salmoniformes > Salmonidae > Oncorhynchus > Oncorhynchus kisutch. The sequence continues at coordinate 75,176,007 of NC_034181.2, read as the reverse complement.
GAAGTGTCCACCCTGAGATTGGCCTGAAGAGTATAGCCTTCGCCGTACATTAATCAGTTTAGCTTCGTGTCCCTGTGTTGTGTTGTGTTGGATTTATGGTCTGGTCTTCTCCTTTAATTAAAGTGGCCTGCTGTGTTTTGTTGTGAAAAATGCACTCTCTCTCTCCTTAAGTTACAGAGTGAATCTTTCAAAGGTTAGTATTCTTTTTAGAATGGTATAGATCACAGGAGGTTGGTGACACATTAATTGGGGAGAACGAGCTTGTGGTAATGGCTCGAGTTTGATGCCATTCCATTAGTGCCGTTCCAGCCATTATTATGAGCCATTCTTGCCTCAGCAGCCTCCACTGGTATACATGTGGTTACTGAGAAAATCAAATCAAATCAAATCAAATTTTATTTGTCACATACACATGGTTAGCAGATGTTAGTGCGAGTGTAGCGAAATGCTTGTGCTTCTAGTTCCGACAATGCAGTAATAACCAACAAGTAATCTAGCTAACAATTCCAAAACTACTCCCTTATAGACACAAGTGTAAGGGGAAAAAGAATATGTACATAAAGATATATGAATGAGTGATGGTACAGAGCGGCATAGGCAAGATACAGTAGATGGTATTGAGTGCAGTATATACATATGAGATGAGTATGTAAACAAAGTGGCATAGTTAAAGTGGCTAGTGATACATGTATTACATAAGGATGCAGTAGATGATATAGAGTACAGTATATACGTATACATATGAGATGAATAATGTAGGGAACATTATATTAGGTAGCATTGTTTAAAGTGGCTAGTGATATATTTTACATAATTTCCCATCAATTCCCATTATTAAAGTGGCTGGAGTTGAGTCAGTGTGTTGGCAGCAGCCACTCAATGTTAGTGGTGGCTGTTTAACAGTCTGATGGCCTTGAGATAGAAGCTGTTTTTCAGTCTCTCGGTCCCAGCTTTGATGCACCTGTACTGACCTCGCCTTCTGGATGATAGCGGGTGAACAGGCAGTGGCTCGGGTGGTTGCTGTCCTTGATGATCTTCCTGTGACATCGGGTGGTGTAGGTGTCCTGGAGGGCAGGTAGTTTGCCCCCGGTGATGCGTTGTGCAGACCTCACTACCCTCTGGAGAGCCTTACGGTTGTGGGCGGAGCAGTTGCCGTACCAGGCGGTGATACAGCCCGACAGGATGCTCTCGATTGTGCATCTGTAGAAGTTTGTGAGTGCTTTTGGTGATAAGCCGAATTTCTTCAGCCTCCTGAGGTTGAAGAGGCGCTGCTGCGCCTTCTTCACGATGCTGTCTGTGTGGGTGGACCAATTCAGTTTGTCTGTGATGTGTACGCCGAGGAACTTAAAACTTACTACCCTCTCCACTACTGTTCCATCGATGTGGATAGGGGGGTGTTCCCTCTGCTGTTTCCTGAAGTCCACAATCATCTCCTTAGTTTTGTTGACGTTGAGTGTGAGGTTATTTTCCTGACACCACACTCCGAGGGCACTCACCTCCTCCCTGTAGGCCGTCTCGTCGTTGTTGGTAATCAAGCCTACCACTGTTGTGTCGTCCGCAAACTTGATGATTGAGTTGGAGGCGTGCGTGGCCACGCAGTCGTGGGTGAACAGGGAGTACAGGAGAGGGCTCAGAACGCACCCTTGTGGGGCCCCAGTGTTGAGGATCAGCGGGGTGGAGATGTTGTTGCCTACCCTCACCACCTGGGGGCGGCCCGTCAGGAAGTCCAGGACCCAGTTGCACAGGACGGGGTCGAGACCCAGGGTCTCGAGCTTGATGACGAGCTTGGAGGGCACTATGGTGTTAAATGCCGAGCTGTAGTCGATGAACAGCATTCTCACATAGGTATTCCTCTTGTCCAGATGGGTTAGGGCAGTGTGCAGTGTGGTTGAGATTGCATCGTCTGTGGACCTATTTGGGCAGTAAGCAAATTGGAGTGGGTCTAGGGTGTCAGGTAGGGTGGAGGTGATATGGTCCTTGACTAGTCTCTCAAAGCACTTCATGATGACGGAAGTGAGTGCTACGGAGCGGTAGTCATTTTGCTCCATTACCTTAGCTTTCTTGGGAACAGGAACAATGGTGGCCCTCTTGAAGCATGTGGGAACAACAGATTGGGATAGGGATTGATTGAATATGTCCGTAAACACACCATCCAGCTGGTCTGCGCATGCTCTGAGGGCGCGGCTGGGGATGCCGTCTGGGCCTGCAGCCTTGCGAGGGTTGACACGTTTAAATGTTTTCCTCACGTCGGCTGCAGTGAAGGAGAGTCTGCATGTTTTAGTTGCGGGTAGTGTCATTGGCACTGTATTGTCCTCAAAGCGGGCAAAAAAGTTATTTAGTCTGCCTGGGAGCAAGACATCCTGGTCCGTGACGGTGCTGGTTCTCATTTTGTAATCCGTGATTGACTGTAGACCCTGCCACATACCTCTTGTGTCTGAGCCGTTGAATTGAGATTCTACTCTATACTGACGCTTAGCTTGTTTGATTGCCTTGCGGAGGGAATAGTTACACTGTTTGTATTCGGTCATGTTTCCAGTCACCTTGCCCTGATTAAAAGCAGTGGTTCCCGCTTTCAGTTTCACGCGAATGCTGCCATCAATCCATGGTTTCTGGTTTGGGAATGTTTTAATCGTTGCTATGGGAACGACATCTTCAACGCACGTTCTAATGAACTCGCACACCGAATCAGCGTATTCGTCAATGTTGTCGTCTGACGCAATACGGAACATATCCCAGTCCACGTGATGGAAGTAGTCTTGGAGTGTGAAATCAGATTGGTCGGACCAGTGTTGAACAGACCTCAGCTCGGGAGCTTCTTGTTTTAGTTTCTGTCTGTAGGCAGGGATCAACAAAATGGAGTCGTGGTCAGCTTTTCCGAAAGGAGGGCGGGGCAGGGCTTTATATGCGTCACGGAAGTTGGAATAGCAATGATCCAAGGTTTTTCCCGCCCTGGTTGCGCAATCGATATGCTGATAAAATTGAGGGAGTCTTGTTTTCAGATTAGCCTTGTTAAAATCCCCAGCTACAATGAATGCAGCCTCCGGATATATGGATTCCAGTTTGCAAAGAGTAAAATAAAGTTAGTTCAGAGCCATCGATGTGTCTGCTTGGGGGGAATATATACGGCTGTGATTATAATCGAAGAGAATTCCCTTGGTAGATAATGCGGTCTACATTTGGTTGTGAGCAATTCTAAATCAGGTGAACAGAAGGACTTGAGTTCCTGTATGTTGTTTTGGCCACACCACGTCACGTTAACCATAAAGCATACGCCCCCGCCCCTCTTCTTACCAGAAAGATGTTTGTTTCTGTCGGCGCGATGTGTGGAGAAACCAGCTGGCTGCACCGTCTCCGATAGCGTCTCTCCAGTGAGCCATGTTTCCGTGAAGCAAAGAACGTTACAGTCTCTGATGTCCCTCTGGAATGCTACCCTTGCTCGGATTTCATCAACCTTGTTGTCAAGACACTGGACATTGGCGAGGAGAATGCTAGGGAGTGGTGCACGATGTGCCCGTCTCCGGAGTCTGACCAGAAGACCGCTTCGAAACAACTATTGTATTAGAGTGCATGTGAAGTCGGACCGTAGAAGAAGGTACAGCCTATAGCCTAGACACTGAAACGCTTTTGTCTTGTCCATCTATTAGTTTCTCGTATTTGTTTACATCGAACACAGCCTGCACTCCATATCTATGCTCAGAAGCCTCTATATTCCTACCCATCATGAATATTCCACCAGAGGGTGCTGTAATTAAGTTAATTTCAACACTGCTCTGAGCCCCTGAAACTGATTCATAAACCCCCCAGCTGTCCTAAATGATTCCATGATGTGTTGGGCTTAGTAAACATTTCTGAGCCGAAGAGAAGAGAGTGCAAGTGCTCCAATTTCCAAAAGGCAATGCTGTGAAGTGGGGACAAGGTTTCGGTCTGCTCTTTAATGGAGCACAGGCCTAGAGACATGCCTGTCGAAGACAGAGAGAGAGAGAGACATGCTGGAGACATTAAGAGCATATGACGTGGTAATCAAATTGCATAAGGGCCTGTGTTTAAAAGTGTACCCAGACACTTATTTTAAATTAGCTCTTCGTCTAGCCCCTGAAAAGTAAAACACAGATTGAATATGCTGTAAAGTGTATCCCCCTCTCTGTTGTTTGTCTGAAGACAGATGACTGGATTGGTCTCTAAAACAAATATGTAAGTATTTATAGCAGTGTTGCTGATTAGAGAAACAGACGTTTCTATTTGAAATGAAAGACAACTCTCCAACCTACTTTATTTCTCGTTAGAATGATTTACTCTGTTACAGTATGTGGAGTCTTTGCAGACATTTGAATTGTTTATATCCTGAAAAATATATTCAAGCCAATAGAAGTGAAGACTTCCATCTTGGCAATGCACTGTATACAATAGATATTTGTAGAATTAATTTGTCAATAACAACAAACAAAAATATTTTACAATGAAAGGTCTATGCTTGAACTTCCTTTGATAGTGGTGGGACAACTACAGAACTGTCACAATTATTTGACATGGATTTATGATATGTTTGTTTCCAACATTGTGGAATCACATCATGATCAGTAAAGAGTACGTGACACTTTGGGTCCTGGGGTTTCAGACATACTTGAGCAGGAGGCTACCTCAGCCACATCCATTCCTCCATTCCTCTTAACCAGATAACATCTAACAGCCTGCTGCAAAGGGGCAGAACATTTCCTCAGACTGACTTGTCATTGGGACAAGAGCACTTTATAAAGGCACAGTTTGTGACATTGGAGGAAATGGATGCCAGACACTTTTTCCGCTGACCCCGTGGTGATCCCCAGTCACAGTTGTGTCACCAGGACATGTTCCACTACTTTGCAAGCTTTCCTTATAACAACTCACTAGAATGGTTTTAGAGAGACACAAAGAGGAATGGGGTCTTTACAGAAATTCATAGTTTAACTTTGATGTAGATTAGGATTGAAGTACACTACCTTTCAAACGTTTGGGGTCACTTAGAAATGTCCTTGTTTTTGACAGAAAAGCACATTTTTGGTCCATTAAAATAACATCAAATTGATCAGAAATACAGTGTGACATTGTTAATGTTTTAAATGACTACTATTGTAGCTGGAAACTACAGATTTATTATTAAATATCTACATAGGCGTACAGAGGCCCATTTTAAAAGTTTATCATTTTAAAAGGCTAATTGATCATTAGAAAACAGTTTTGCAATTATGTTAGCACAGCTGAAAACTGTGGTTCTGATTAAAGAAACAATAAAACGGGCCTTCTTTAGACTAGTTGAGTATCTGGAGCATCAGCATTTGTGGGTTCGATTACAGGCTCAAAATGGCCAGAAACAAATAACTTTCTTCTGAAACTCGTCAGTCTATTCTTGTTCTGAGAAATTAAGATTATTCCATGCGAAAAATTACCAAGTAACTGAAGATCTCATACATCGCTGGGTACTACTCCCTTCACAGAACAGAACAAACTGGCCCTAACCAGAATAGAAAGAGATGTGGGAGGTCCCGGTGCACAACTGAGCAAGAGGACAAGTACATTAGAGTGTCTAGTTTGAGAAACAGACACTTCACAAGTCCTCAACTGGCAGCTTCATTAAATAGTACCCGCAAAACACCAGTCTCAACAGTGAAGAGGCGTCTCCGGGATTCTGTCCTTCTAGGCAGAGTTCCTCTGTCTAGTGTCTGTTCTTTTGCATATCTTAATATTTTCTTTTTATCGGCCAGTCTGAGATATGACTTTTTCTTTGCAACTCTCCCTAGAAGGCCAGCATCCCGGCGTCGCCTCTTCACTGTTGACGTTGAGACTGGTGTTTTGCGGGTAGTATTTAATGAAGCTGCTAGTTGAGGACTTGTGAGGCGTCTGTTATTTTAACTGTTATTTTACATTACTCTGACAGATTAAGGGTCAACATGGCCAGTTTGCAGTGGCAGAAGTCTTTGAAGCATCCTGGTAATGGTAAGCTGAACACTTACTTTACTACACATTACATTACACTGCAGACAGGCATTATTCTCTTTTGTCTTTAAGTAAAGTATGGTACTGCTACTTATTTTAGCTGAGCCACTCATTTTAACACATCAAGGAGCTTGAATGATGAAGTGGAAGAGGAAGATGAAGGTGGAGAAGATAGAGGAGGAGGAGGTAGTAGAGGAGGACAAGGAGGAGGAAAGGTGGTGGAGGAGGAGGAGGTGGGGGAGGAGGAGGAAGAGGAGGAGGAGGAGGAAGTGGGAGAGGAGGAATAGGAGGAGTGCAAGGAGGGGATGTGGGAGAGGAGGAGGAAGAAGAGGAGGAGGAGGGAGAGGAGGAAGAGTAGGAGGAGGGCGAGGAGGAGGATGTGGGAGAGGAAGAGGAGGGCGGCAGCATCACAGTAGAAGGAAGCTTTTAAAGAAAGCTGAGCCACCAACTGCTCTTTTTGCACATCTTTCCTCTTATCTTAATAAGTAATGAGACTGCCATGGGCTGACAATGAAGTATTTTGAAAGTAGTTCTAATGTATGGCTCTGAAAGGAGCGGCCAGGCATTGATGTATAGCGCAAACAGGCCTGGAAGCAACTGAAATATTAATGGTCCGTTTCCCCAGGAGTTAATGTGGGATTTACCTGATTGCGGAGGATGGGAGGGGAGATCACGTGTCTGTGGTTGGAGGAAGGTGATGGGGGCTGGGTAGGAGTAGAAGGCTATTGAGGTGTCTGATGGTGATCATACGGGGTCAAGTACGTCTGAAACAAATAAGAAAACCTACAAACAACATTGTACTGTGCAGTTACTGTAAGATATCATTACTGCCAGACTGCTAGCCTCTTGAAGGAGTCACTGTCAACCAAAGGACTATCAGATGTTTCAGACTGGAGCAGCTCAAATATTATTGTGAAAACAACAAGTTAAAATGAGTAAGAAGATCTGAGCTGCAGCAAATCTGTTCACTTTCCATATGTTGTATTTAATAAGTGAATATTGTGCACCTGCTTTTTCACTTGAGCCTAGTTACTTGGCCGTTAAGTCCCATACAGATCAACTGACTCTGATATCTGGACACACCACAAGGCAGCAGCAGAGTAACATGGGAAGGGATCTCAAAGCATTCATGAATCATAGCACTATGGGACAACATCTTAGAGGCTCTCTTCATTAACAGATAATCAAACTATTTTAGATGAGATAGCCAAATGTTAGTCACGATAGTGTGAGCTGCCTTTAATATAAAATGTGTTAATTATCGACTTATTATAAAACAACTGTTGAGTTATCCATGAAATTCAATGAAACTCCCTATCTTCCCTCTATACTTTTGTGTTCAAAGTGTTTTTTTGGTTTCTTACAAGGAGTTCATGTCCAGCAGCAACACAGGGTTAACAAAGGGAAGGGCTGTTCAAACAGTGTGACACATGTACATTGAGGACACAGTAATAGTTGAAGTGCTTGACTCTGGAGATGGGGCCTAAAACAACACTGATTCAAAAGTTATGTTTGAGAACAGCAATGGCATTCCAGAATTGTTGTTGGAAATGCCATTCAAGCACTGGAAAGGTCAATAGTTACAATAACTTTATTTTGAGGACAAATACAACTTGGCCGTGCTATCACAAATTGCTTCCAGGTTTCTCTCTCTTTCTGCCTCCCTCAAAACAAATTATTACCAAATTTGAGAGGCAGACACTGACACCCATTTTATCAGAAGCATACATTTAGACTTTGAAGTGTGGAGAGAACGGCGTCACGGCGTGCTCCTCTGAATCAAACATGGCTCTTGCTATTTTTAGTCCACTGACCCGTCCATTAATTTGAGGAACAAGTTTTTTGTTCAGCTTTAATTACAGGGGAGGATCAAGAATGATTTCTGATCACTGAAATATCTAAGAATGATTTGTTTGAACCTCTTTGAAGTTGTTCTCTGATTACTAATTACTAAATGTTTCTTCAAAGGGAATACTGTGTTTTCAATAATGCAGTTAAATCCTACATACCATGATTTACTATTTTTGGTGTTATTTGTAGTCAATTTAATGCAACACATTTTTTTACTAATCACATGCTTTATAAAGCATCTATTAATGGATTAAGATGGGTAAAAGTTATTATTACTATGGATAATGAATGTTGAAGTCCAATATACTGTAATATGAAGATATTGGTACCAATGACTCCTGGAGAAACACCATGGCTAGGACATGCTACAGTATGATGCTCATGATATTCATACTTGAAGTCTTCCTCTCTTCCGCCATCTATAATGTAGTCTGTCTATCCATCACTTTTCTCATAGGGGACTCACTCCTGTTGCTGTACTATCAGGAACTGTGATTAGTTTGCTCTGTTTCACAGCGTTGATACTTGGGATATCAACTCTACAAACATGGTGCTCGGGGCTTTGCTTCCTGAAGGTCAGCAGCATCTTTGTTTAGGACCTAGAGTGTGCGTGATTGAAATTGCATTCTGGGGTGCTAAACAAGCATTCACAACATTAGTGACACTGTCAGTGCCTGTGTCTGTGTCACATAATCTAATGTGCCTGAAGATGACAGTTAATGTAACAGATTATTGATGGTCTTGTCTTCCCTCACGTCCCCTACATACAGCACGAAGCAAGCACTGACCACTGACTTAACTTTTTGCTTTGAATCAAATCAAATCAAATTTATTTATATAGCCCTTCGTACATCAGCTGATATCTCAAAGTGCTGTACAGAAACCCAGCCTAAAACCCCAAACAGCAAGCAATTTATGTGTAGAAGCACGGTGGCTATGAAAAACTCCATAGAAAGGCCAAAACCTAGGAAGAAACCTAGAGAGGAACCAGGCTATGTGGGGTGGCCAGTCCTCTTCTGGCTGTGCCGGGTGGAGATTATAACAGAACATGGCCAAGATGTTCAAATGTTCATAAATGACCAGCATGGTCGTATAATAATAAGGCAGAACAGTTGAAACTGGAGCAGCAGCACAGTCAGATGGACTGGGGACAGCAAGGAGTCATCATGTCAGGTAATCCTGGGGCATGGTCCTAGGGCTCAGGTCCTCCGAGAGAGAGAAGGAGAGAATTAGAGAACGCACACTTAGATTCACATAGGACACCGAATAGGACAGGAGAAGTACTCCAGATATAACAAACTGACCCTAGCCCCCTGACACATAAACTACTGCAGCATAAATACTGGAGGCTGAGACAGGAGGGGTCAGGAGACAATGTGGACCCATCCAAGGACACCCCCGGACAGGGCCAAACAGGAAGGATATAACCAAACCCACTTTGCCAAAGCACAGCCCCCACACCACTAGAGGGATATCTTCAACCACCAACTTACCATCCTGAGACAGGGCCGAGTATAGCCCACAAAGATCTCCGCCATGGCACAACCCAAGGGGGGGCGCCAACCCAGAATCAGTTAACAACTACACATTTTTGACGGCCTGAACTAGAAGAGAAAAACTACATTGTTTGAAATTAGCGCCCTGCATATCTTTGTGAGGTCACTGCCACTTACATTGAGTGGACAAAACATTAGGAACACCTTCCTCCTATTGAGTTGCTTCCCCTTTTGCCATCAGAACAGTCTCAATTCGTTGGGGCATGGACTCTACAAGGTGTCGAAAGCATTCCACAGGGATGCTGGCCCATGTTGACTCCAACACGTCAAGTTGGCTGGATGTCCTTTGGTTGGTGGAGCATTCTTTATACACACGGGAAACTGTTGAGCGTGAACACCATAGCAGCGTTGCAATTATTGACGCACTTAAACCGGTGTTCCTGGCACCTACAACCAGTTCAAAGGCACTTCAATATTTTGGCTTTCCCATTCACCCTCTGAATGGCACATATACATAATCCATGTCTCAATTGTCTCAAGGATTAAAAATACTTCTTTAACCTGTCTCCTCCGCTTCATATACACTGATTGAATCGGGTTTAACAAGTGACATCAATGAGGGATCATAGCTTTCACCTGGAGTCACCTGGTCAGTATATGTCATGGAAAGAGCAATGTTTTGTACACTCAGTGTATGTTACTGTAACTACAGTGCCTTCAGAAAATATTCCAACCCCTTGAATTTTTAAATTTTTTCCCCATTACAGCCTTATTCTAAAATTAATTCAATAGTTTTTTCGCCTCAATCTACACACAATACCCCATCATGATAAAGCAAAAACAGGTTTTTAGAATTGTTTGCTAAATTATAAAAAAACTGAAATATCACACTTAAATTAGTATTCAGACCCTTTACTCAATACTTTATTGAAGCACCTTTGGCAGTGATTACAGCATTGAGTCTTCTTGGGTATGACGCTACAAGCTTGGCACATCTGTATTTGGGGAGTTTCTCCCATTATTCTCTGCAGATCCTCTCAAGCTCTGTCCGCTTAGATGGGAATCGTTGCTGCACAGCTTTTTTCAGGTCTCCTGAGACGTACAATCGGGTTCAAGTCTGGGCTCTGGGTCGGCCACTCAAGGACATTCAGAGACTTGTCCCGAAGCCACTCTTGCATTGTCTTGGCTGTGTGCTTAGGATTGTTGTCCTGTTGGAAGGTGAACCTTCACCCCAGTCTGAGGTCCTGAGCACTCTTGAGTAGGTTTTCGTCAAGGATCTCTCTGTACTTTTCTCCGTTCATCTTTGCTTAGATCCTGACTAGTCTCCCAGTCCCTGCCACTGAAAAACATCCCAATAGCATGATGCTGCCACCCCCATGCTTCACCGTAGGGATGGTGCCAGGTTTCCTTGGCAAACTCCAAGCAGGCTGTCATGTGCCCTTTACTGAGGAGTGGCTTCCATCTGGCCACTCTACCATAAAGGCCAGATTGGTGGAGTGCTGCAGAGATGGTTGTCCTTCTGGAAGTTTCTCCCATCTCCACAGAGGAACTGTGGAGCTCTGTCAGAGTGACCATCAAGTTCTTGGTCACCTCCCTGACCACCACTGTTAACCCTATCAGGAGGTGACCACCACCTCAAGTGCCTTCTCCCCCGGTTGCTCAGTTTGGCAGGGCGGCCAGCTCTAAGAAGATTCTTGGTGGTTCCAAACTTCTTCCATTTTAAATTGATGGAGGTGGGCCTTCCAAGTGACACAGCGGTCTAAGGCACTGAATTGCAGTGCTAGAGGCATCACTACAGACCCGGGTTCAATCCCGGGCTGTGTCGCAGCCGGCCGCTACTGGGAGACCGTCTGGGATGTCCCTGTCCTTTCGCGCTCTAGCAACTCCTTGTGGTGGGCTGGGCGCATGCTCGCTGACCTCGGTCGCCAGCTGTGCAGTGTTTCCTCCGACACATTGGTGTGGCTGGCTTCTGGGTTAAGCGGGCAGTGTGTCAAGAAGCAGTGCTGCTTGGCGGGTCATGTTTTGGAGGACGCATACTCTCTCGACCTTCGCCTATCCCGAGTCCATACAGGAGTTGTAGCAATGGGACCAGACTGTAACTACCAATTGGGGAGAAAAAGGGGTAAAAAATACTAAAGAAATTAAAATAAAATTGATGGAGGCCACTGTGTTCTTGGGGAACTTCAATGCTGTAGAAATGTTTTGGTACCCTTCCCCAGATCTGTGCCTGGACATAATCCTGTCTCGGAGCTCTACTGACAATTCCTTCAACCTCATGGCTTGGTTTTTACTCTGACATGCACTGTCAACTGTGGAACCTTTTATAGACAGGTGCATGCGTTTCCAAACCTTGTCCAATCAATTGAATGTACCACAGGTAGACTCCAATCAAGTTGTAGAAACATCTCAAGGATGATCAATGGAAACAGGATGCACCCGAGCTCAATTCTCAAAGCAAAGGGTTACTTATGTAAATAAGGTATTTCATTTTTTTTTATACATTTGCAACAATTTCTAAAAACCTGTTTTTGCTTTGTCATTATGGGGTATTCTGTGTAGATTGCTGAGTCTTTATTTATTTGTAATATTTATTTTATTTTTAGAATACTGCTTTAATGTAACAAAATGTGGAAAAAGTCAAGGGATCTGAATAGTTTCCGAAGGCGCTGTATAACTGTGTAATATCCTGCCTACTGTTCTGTAGGTCACAGTACCACAGTGAGACTCCCGTTCACTCCTTCACACTGTGCCACTGCTGGCTGAAATGAAAAGCAAATATTAATAATCACACTGACCGGCGTTGCAGAGGAATGCTGAATATGGGAGGCCCAGGGAGATGTCTGTTATGCATTCCACATTTAATGACACATATTCCTGACTTAATGGATTTTTTTCCACTTTTTTTCAGTAACAGATATTGTTGACACTCACATCAGTCAATATTGATTCATCTTTTATTTGAAGTTTCTATGGTTTTGGCTTACTAACTTGATAGGTGTGTTTATATTGTATCAGGAAAGTGAGCCAATGTCAATGGAAAATTATATGGTCTGATTTGACACTGATAGGCACACAATATATCAATGCACCAGCCATTCACTCACTCCAAAGTGCTGTGTTAAAAGAGCCATTCCATTCATGCAGAATGTAGGGCTACTTTGTGAGGAAGACACACTGGTCAAAAATAGTTGGACACACTGGTCAAAGCTCCATTTTCTCAACAACAATATTTTCATCAAACTGATGTGATTTTTCTTCTCCAAAGACAGATGATTCAGGTCAAATGATATAGTGCAGTAGCTCAAAGCTATAATCCAACCCTGAAAACCAACCGTGTTAGTATTGAAGTGTCTTTATGAGAGCCAGAGTCGAGGAGGATCCTGTGTAATTTCAGCCCAATGGATGGCCTTCAGTGCATTCACATTAGGAGAGCAATTACAGAGTGTGGAGATGAAAGTGTCTTAGTAAATATGAAGAAGCCAGAGTGGTGTGGCATTAATAGAGTTAACCCAGGAGCAGTGTGGGAGCACAGAAGACACAGCCATATTAACCAATCTGTCCCTGTCCACAGCAGCACCACTGTTAACCCTATCACCTATCAGGAGGTGACCACTAACCACCCCATGATGGTGTGTGTGTGTGTGTGTGTGTGTGTGTGTGTGTGTGTGTGTGTGTGTGTGTGTGTGTGTGTGTGTGTGTGTGTGTGTGTGTGTGTGTGTGTGTGTGTGTGTGTGTGTGTGTGTGTGTGTGTGTGTGTGTGTGTGTGTGTGGCGGGGGATAGGTGTGCGTGTGTGAGAGAGAGAAGGAGAGAGACGGGCCGAAATTGAGAATTGTATAGGACTATAGAGCACTTCAACTCTTTCTCCAATGACCCTTGTGTTGTTTATCATTGTTTGTTGACAGATTGATCTAGTAGTGTTTCCAAACTTAATATGCACTGTATTTATTATCATTTCACTTGTTAATAACAATGTCATCATATTTACATGTTTCAAAGTGTTGTGATTGACCTGGATGATCCTTGGGCCTGAGTGTGTGTTACTGTTGTTAGCTTGGCCCTTCTCTTGTGAATCTGCCATCACAGCACCACTCATTAAAGACAAAACTAAACCCTGTATATTCCACATGGCAAACTCCCTATTTCTTCTGTTTGGTGGTGATGTGATAGGGGAAGGTGGCGGTTGTAGGGCCTTATGGTCTTTAATGGGATTCATCATATTAGCATGGTTGTTCAGCACACCTATTGATAGCAGCCTTTGAAATACGATACTTTTGTCTTTGTGGAGATTTGTTGAGCTTTACCATCCAGATTTAAAAGCATATTGGTGTTTCTGCACAGCGAGCTATAATGATCCATCATACCATGTGGATTGGGGGGTGTTCTCTGCTACACATAAATAAGTTGGCAATTAGACCATCTGCTTAGATTCTTCCCCTTCGTCTCCCTGGAGACCCCCATCTGCCTTTACATTATCAATTACAGTGCAGCCCAACCATCTCTCTCTCTCTCTCTCTCACTGGCAACATCACAACTCCAGCAACACCCTGCAACCTCCAGGAAACACTACATAGTATAGAATTTTACACATTGTAGTATCCCTCGATCGTGTAGGGCTTACTATATTATTTTGTAGTATACTGTAGAATGCTATATTACACACTGTAGTATCCCTCAATTACGTAGTGCCCACTTTAGAATTTGTAGATTGATTGGACTGCTACTTAGCTTTGTTGTTAGCTGTGTCGATGTCTGTTTTGATTTGAACGTGCTGTCCTTGGGGATCTCATGCCGGGGATTTCCTCTGAGGTTCTAACTCAATTCTGTAGCGCTTATTTCTGGTCCATTGCATTTCTCAGAACTGTTGACCAACTCAATAGGTGGCCTGTCATGAACCTGTGTCTTATGTTCTGGTTGAGGTGTCCCCCTCATTAAACAGGAACTGGTGTAGTCTGGTAGTCATTCTAGCTAACCCTAGTCAATATATTACAGTCATGTCAGCAAAAACACTACAGTAAATACTGCAGTATACTACAGTCATGTCTAGGGTTGCAAAGGGTTGGAAACTTTTCGGAAATTTTCCATGGGAAGTTAAGCCTGGGAATTTGGGGAATTTTGCTTAAATTCATCAAAAAGTTAGCTTATTACGGTGAACCTTTTTTTGTGGGATACACAGAAGGCAATTCTAGGTCTTGTGGCATATTTTGATTAAACTATCCCCAATTCAATGGAATTGCAACCCTTTGCATGTACAGTGCATTCTTCCATCACATTTGCAGTGCACTCTTCCATCACATGTACAGCTGATTCTCAAGATCTTGCACACTAATGAGATGCCATTGAGACACACTACTACACTGTCTGAGCCTAGGACTATCTGCTTTCTGGTAAGTTTTGATTACAATGCTGTGTGGGATGAATATGTTTTATATGACATAGATCATTTTCTGCAAAGTGTATTTAAATAACTCATTTTTGCTACCATGTGGGTTTTAGCTCGCTAAAACTGATGATGCTCACAGGCAATGTGTATTGGAAGAGATTTCTGAATGTTCTTTGCCCAGCATACACCCCTCCATCCAGACATGCTTTATCTACTCATTTGCTAGATGCAGAGTTCAAGTGAAGGTCAAGCAAATCATAGAGAAAGCAGACTGTATTGCAATCATCTCTGATCGGTGGTCGAATGTTCGGGGGCAAGGAATAATTAACTACATCATCTCCGGCTCTCAACCAGTATTCTACAAGAGCACAGGCCTGAGGGACAACAGACACGCCGGTCTCTTCATTGCAGATGGGCTGAAGGCAGTCATCAATGACCTTGGACCACAGAAGGTATTTGCACTGTTGACAGACAATGCTGCGAACATGAAGGCTGCTTGGTCTAAAGTGGAGGAGTCCTACCCTCACATCACACCCATTGGCTGTGCTGCTCATGCATTGAATCTGCTCCTCAAGGACATCATGTGACTGAAAACAATGTATACACTCTACAAGAGAGCCAAGGAAATGGTTAGGTATGTGAAGGGTCATCAAGTTATAGCAGCAATCTACCTCCCCAAGCAAAGTGAGAAGAATAAGAGCACCACATTGAAGCTGCCCAGCAACACCCGCTGGGGTGGTGTTGTCATCATGTTTGACAGTCTCCTGGAGGGGAAGGAGTCTCTCCAAGAAATGGCCATATCACAGTCTGCCGATATGGACAGTCCCATCAAGAGAGAGGGAGAGAGTGGTAAACAGCCCGAAACTCCAGAAACCTATAGCAGTAGCCATTGCACGATTTGAGGGAGACAATGCCATCCTGTCTGATGTTCAGACTCTGCTTGTAGATGTAAGAGAATAAATCCGTACTGCCCTGCACATCTTCACTGTGGCTCCAAGCAGAGGAAACTGCCGTTCTGAAATACATCAAAAAGCGTGAAGACTTCTGCCTGAAGCCCACACACACGGCAGTGTACATTTTGGACCCCAAGTATGCTCTTATGCTCTCTTATTTCACTTACAGTATGTTGAAAACGTTTTTGGGAGATGCGATGGTATAACATTCTGACCTTTGTTTTGTCTTTATTTAGTACGGTCAGGGCGTGAGTTGGGGTGGGCAGTCTGTTTGTTTTTCTATGTTTGGTTTCTGTTTCGGCCTAGTATGGTTCTCAATCAGAGGCAGGTGTCGTTAGTTGTCTCTGATTGAGAATCATACTTAGGTAGCCTGGGTTTCACTGTTGGTTTGTGGGTGTTTGTTTCTGTGTGAGTGTTTGTCGCCACACGGTACTGTTTCGGTTTTTGTAGATTTCATGTTATCGTTTATTGTTTTTGTTCAAATGTCCATTTGTCTTTATTAAAAACATTATGGACACTTACCACGCTACATCTTGATCCGATCCTTACTCCTCTTCAGACGAAGAGGAGATCTGCCGTTACAGATGGATCAATGAGGATCACTCAATATTCCACTCCTTTCTTTTGTTGTTCATTGAAATCATCCCATGTGAAGATTCAACTAATTTAATCAAAGTTCAATTCATAACTAAATAGTTTTTTTATTTCTATTGGAAGGATTTAATCATTTGCAATTATGTCTACTTATGATAAGGTTAAAGGTTTATGTTTCTGTGTCTGTATGATATGGTAAATACACTGCTCAAAAAAATTAAGGGAACACTTAAACAACACAATGTAACAATAAATTTCACATGCTGTTGTGCAAATGGATTGACAACAGGTGGAAATTATAGGCAATTAGCAAGACACCCCCAATAAAGGAGTGGTTCTGCAGGTGGTGACCACAGACCACTTCTCAGTTCCTATGCTTCCTGGCTGATGTTTTGGTCACTTTTGAATGCTGGTGGTGCTTTCACTCTAGTGGTAGCATGAGACAGAGTCTACAACACACACAAGTGGCTCAGGTAGTGCAACTCATCCAGGATGGCACATCAATGCGAGCTGTGGCAAGAAGATTTGCTGTGTCTGTCAGCGTAGTCTCCAGAGCATGGAGGCGCTACCAGGAGACAGGCCAGTACATCAGGAGACGAGGAGGAGGCCGTAGGAGGGCAACAACCCAGCAGCAGGACCGCTACCTCCGCCTTTGTGCAAGGAGGAGCAGGAGGAGCACTGCCAGAGCCCTGCAAAATGACCTCCAGCAGGCCACAAATGTGCATGTGTCTGCTCGAACGGTCAGAAACAGACTCCATGAGGGTGGTATGAGGGCCCGACGTCCACAGGTGGGGGTTGTGCTTACAGCCCAACACCGTGCAGGACGTTTGGCATTTGCCAGAGAACACCAAGGGGTGGCATTTCTTTGGGGGGCCGCACAGTGCTCGCCAGAGGTAGCCTGACTGCCATTAGGTACCGAGATGAGATCCTCAGACCCCTTGTGAGACCATATGCTGGTGCAGTTGGCCCTGGGTTCCTCCTAATGCAAGACAATGCTAGAGCTCATGTGGCTGGAGTGTCACGAACCCCGCTTCCTGAGTCTGTGTTTGCCTGTGTTTCTGTCCTGGAGTGTGTTTCCGGTGTCCTGGAACGCACCCTGTCTGGTTGCCGGGCAGATTAGCTTGTTGGGAGATCGATGTTCACCCGCACCTGTATCCCATCAGTAATCTGCACACCTGTCCTGATCATCACCTCTCCCCTTCAAAAGCTCTGACCTGACATCCATTCCCTGCCGGATCGTTAGCCATGAACAGTATGTTGTGCCATAGTATCAGCCTCAAGTTGGATAGAATTTGTTTTGTTGTTTTGTACGTCTTGCTTGCCTTCAACTTACCTCCGTTTGTTCTGTCTTCAGTTACTCACCCGGATCATTTACCCCATTCCCGCCTGGTCATCAGAGGATTCCGCTTCCCCATTGGATCCACCTATTTACTCCCATCAACTCACCACCGCTGCCCGCTACGCCACCTGGATGTATCTACCCACTCACATTCACTTGTAAATAAATACTCACCTTCTTCCTACTCTCCTTGTCCTGGTCTGCTTCTGGGTTCGATTTTGAAGAAACGTGACATGGAGTGTGTCAGCAGTTCCTGCAAGAGGAAGGCATTGATGCTATGTACTGGCCCGCCCGTTCCCCAGACCTGAATCCAATTGAGCACATCTGGGACATCATGTCTCGCTCCATCCACCAACCCCACGTTGCACCACAGACTGTCCAGGAGTTGGCGGATGCTTTAGTCCAAGTCTGGGAGGAGATCCCTCAGGAGACCATCCGCCACCTCATCAGCAGCATGCCCAGGCATGTGGAGGCCACACACACTACTGAGCCTCATTTTGACTTGTTTTAAGGACATTAAATCAAAGTTGGATCAGCCTGTAGTGTGGTTTTCCACTTTAATTTTGAGTGTGACTCCAAATCCAGACCTCCATGGGTTGATAAATTTGATTTCCATTGATAATTTTTGTGTGATTTTGTTGTCAGCACATTCAACTATGGAAAGAAAAAAGTACTTAATAAGAATATTTCATTCATTCAGATCTAGGATGTGTTATTTTAGTGTTCCTTTCTTTTTTTGAGCAGTGTATATCCAATGCAAAAAACATCTACATTTAAATGGTATTAATATTAATTTGCATATATTTCAGTTAAGACCTCTATATTCCCGTTAATTCCCACAGAAAGTTTCCACCTCTGAATATTCCCCAAAATGTCCAACCCTAGTCATGTACACAAAACACTACAATAAATACTGCAGTATACTACAGTCATCATGTCCACAAAACAATACATTAAATACTGCAGCATACTCATGTGGGTTCTGACACCTCCCATACCCTGGTAAGCAGCCTGCCCCAGAAGCATCACAGTCAGGATGTGAGGATGAGGAGGAGGAGACACTTGGGTGGGGGACTGAGCCCGACAGGATCAAACCTTTGTTCTGCTGTTTCCAGGAAAGCAGCAGCAGTAGCGGTTCTCACAGTGTGACAGGTATGTGTGAGAAGACGGGCCCTGTGTCAAGAGAACAGAGGGGTTCATTAATACGGAGATAGGTTCTCTTTTGATGAGTTCATAATCAGTTCAGCAGCAGTCTAGAAGTAGCGCACTTTACAAGACTGTTCAAAGATGACATCTGAGGAGAGCCAGCCAAGCCAATAATCCCACTTTCAGAACGCATCCCGTTCCTCCTAGATCAATCCCAGATCGAAACATCAAATAGAAACGGCTGCTTTCTCTCTTTTTTAACCCCCAACCCCCCTTCCTCCCTCCAAGAGAACGGAGAGGTTCAGTAATATGAGGACAGGTCCCTCCCTCCCAAAAATCACTTACTAGATGTTATTAAACAAACTAGCAAAAGCGTCATTACCGCTGGGACTGAGGGGGAGGGAAGGAGAGAAGGGTGGGATAGATTCCTGTGAAATGTGGCATATTTTCCCCCAATTGAAGGCTCCAGTTAAGAGCAGAGCATTATTGATAAGACTGGTGCTCCTGGTCCAGCGTTGTGCCTAAGGGCCCAGAGGGAAGCAATCCACAGAAGTGGGGCTTTCATGTTCATCTGTGTACCAGAACAAAGTGAAGATTAAGTCGCCCGCTTTCATCCACCGAGCGGGAGAGAGGGAGGGACGGAGGGAGGGAGTGTTTTAAAGTACCTCTGGGGAGGCCCTGCCATGGCGCACCACATCGCACTGATACAACCGCCATCTCTGGAGATGCCACTGCACTGTCACCCCAGGAGCCCTTCTCAGGAGTTCTGCCCTGCCTGACAGTAACCATAGTGGCACTAGCACTTAGCGCTTACCCTAAGAGAGTGTGGGAACGTTCCCACAACAGGCACTGCTATGGTAAGACGGCATGCATTGATCACGTTTAATCGTGTCATTCATTTTGATTTACTGCACATTCAATTATAGGACCAGCTATCCATCTCAGGATATTTCTTAATCGGAGCAGGAATTGAGAATCACCATTGTCCATGTTTTCCACAACTGCAGTAGTTTCTTTTTGGGTGGGTGATCATTGAAGCTGTTCTCTATCCATTTTTCTCTTTACTCAGACCATATTTCTATTCTGACCACTGACTAGCCCAGTCAGATTGCATTGACATCTGTCATTTCTGGATGCAAGAATCAGTCCTGAGTCAAATCGCAGATATGTAGGAAATCATGTTTCATCTGTCTCTAAGGTTTATAAGTAGATTACCTTTTGTAATTCGTTTTGTTACACCAGTCAATAAGCGTCCGATGCAAATGTAGTTCATTTGTATTTGAATTGATGTCCTGTCCCCATTAACTTATGCCTCTAATGCATTCTGGTACATTAGTAAATAGACCTGCTGGATTAATCATTAGTTCGTTGGGATCATTTGCTTTCCTGGTGCTTAATCGAATCTCTGACGTTGGAAATAAGGACAAACTTCACCTGCCTCCCTTCCCCCTAGGACACTCTAAAACAAGTAAGAGTAATTCAGAGACTTGTGGTGCTCTTCCCTCGATGCTCTGTTCAGCGAGCACCACTTCCATATTGTCCATATCAAGGAGTCCTGTCCGACAACCACCCAAACAAATATGAGACTTTCCTTGGTGATCTTTGGTTCACTATGTGGTTTAGAAAGTAGATCATTTGACATTCTGTTTGTTACCTTCCTTCAATCCACACTTCACTCCCCCTTATCTTCCTCTCTCACGATGAGAGTGATAATTAACGACTTTTATGTCTTGACAATAAAACTCCTAAAACGGCTCCTTGCGCATTATTTATTTAAGTGTAATTAATTGAAGTGGACCTGGATAGAATTCAACAAGGTGAGAGGCTAAGGTTTCCATTCCTCCTTTAAGAGAAGCTCTCCCATCCTTGTAAACTAAAGGCTAGTCTATGTGACCGTCCGTCCTCTATCTGTTACAGACAACTAGTACTGAATGGAGGAGCATTGCGTAATAATGGAGAGCAGTAGGTAACATGTCCTGTATTTATACACAGTTATGCTGGTCTATTCTCTCCTGGTCATTAGACCATGGGGTTTGTTTTGGGTTGCATAATGAGTGTATTCTGTGGCTTTACTGAGAAATGTCAGAGCTGTGAAATTGAAATGGATAGCTGTAATGGAAGACTGACAGCTCATCATCGGCTGGTGGTTACTGCACGTGGCTCTGCACGTGGCTCTGCAACAGAGATATACTGTATGTCATCACCTCTGATTCAGTGGATGAGGAGATGATACATGGGTCATTGTCCCTGGTAGGTGTCTAGTCTGTGTTTTGAATATAATGGAGGACAGCAAGGAAGTGGAGGGCCTTGCTTTTAGATGTTGGCAGGGTCATTGCAGTCTGTTTTTGTCTTCGAGGTATTCAAAAATCACAATCATATCTAATGCCTTTTAAACTTTTTTTTTTACCTTTATTTTACTAGGCAAGTCAGTTAAGAACAAATTTTTATTTTCAATGACGGCCTAGGAACAGTGGGTTAACTGCCTGTTCAGGGGCAGAACGACAGATTTTGTACCTTGTCAGCTCGGGGGTTTGAACTTTCGCCCTTCCGGTTACTAGTCCAACGTTTTTCATGTGAGATATGGCTATTTGATGCATTGCATTCATGCCCAGTGGATGTTTTGGGTTTGGAGAGAATGTGCCTAGAATAAGCAGTAGCCAGGGCTGGGTGTCTTTGTGTGTTTGTGTGAGGGACATGACTGGGAATACTAATACTTCCCACGCACCTACTGAATGTACATGGCCCCTGCACTCTAAAAACCCTGTCAGTATCTCCCCTCCCTCTTCTAGTGTACCTTAGAATAGGCTATTTAGGCAACACAACCACCACTACCGTTACCACCAGCTCATTGTCTCACTCAAACCAAAGACCAACACTGCCGTAGACAGGTGTAACACGTTTACCACTTTAACATGTGTATTTGTAGCTACCTCTAAGGCAGCAATGGCCTGTAACAACCTTGTGGTCGACATGTATACATATATACATTCAATAGGTGACGCATACTCATCCAGTATTGGTTCTTTACAAGGGAAGCAGACACCTTTGATATCTGGACACTACACCTCACTCTCTTTAAAATGTGAAATCTACACACTACATTAAACACAAATAGGTCAGCTATAGGTACAGTATACAGTGCATTCGGAAAGTATTCAGACCTCTTGAATTTTTCCACATTTTGTTACGTTACCACCTTATTCAAAAAGGTATAAAATTAAATGTTTTCCTCATCAATCTACACACAATACCCCATAAGGACAAAGTGAAAAAAGGTTTTTAGACATTTTTGCGAATTTATAAAAAATAAATTGCAGAAAGACCTTATTTTACATAAGTGTTCAAAGTTGAGGTCAGATGCACCCAGTTTCCATTGATAATCTTTGAAATATTTATACAACTTTATTGGAGGCTACCTGTGATAAAGTCAATTGATTGGACATGAGTTGGAAAGGCAAACACCTGTCTATATAAGGTCCCACAGTTGACAGTGCAGGTCAGAACAAAAACCAAGCCATGAGGTCGAAGGAATTGTCTGTAGAGCTCCAAGACAGGATTGTGTCAAGGCACAGATCTGGGGAAGGGTACCAAAAAAAGTCTGCAGCAATGAAGGCCCCCAAGAACACAGTGGCCTCCATCATTCTTAAATGGAAGAGGTTTGGAACCACCAAGACTCTTCCCAGAGCTGGCCACCCGGCGAAACTGAGAAATCGAGGGAGAAGGGCTTTGTTCAGGGAGGTGACCAAGAACCCAATAGTCACTCTGACAGAGCTCCACTCCATAGCTGTGCAACGACGTTCCCCATCCAAACTGACAGAGCAGAATGGGAGAAACTCCACAAATACAGGTGTGCCAAGCTTGCTGCGTCATACCCAAGAAGACTCGAGGCTGTAATCTCTGCCAAAGGTGGTTCAACAAAGTAGAGAGTAAAGGGTGTGATTACTTATGTAAAAGTGATATATTTTTTTTAAACATTTGCAAAAAAGTTCTAAAAACCAGTTTTTGCTTTGTCATTATGGGGTATTGTGTGTAGATTGATGAGGGGAAAAAAACTATGCATTTTAGAATAAGCCTGACGCCAAATATGGAAAAAGTCAAAGGATCTGAATACTTTCAGAATGCACTGTACATTCATTCAACTAAAAACCTGGTGGGTCTGAAATGTATTCTCTTCCATGTTTCGAGCACTACTTTTCACCCATAGGGGTCTAGTCAAAAGTAGTTCACTATATCTAGGGATAGGGTGCCATTTGGACACAGCCCTGTGGCTGCCTCCCTGGCCTGCTAGCTGTTCTGTTGTGTTCCGCTTGGCAGATGACTCAGTCATCAGCCAGGCTGTGAGATGTAGTGGTTTCACTAGTGGGCAGCCATTATGTCCTGTGTGTTATATTTTAAACAGCACAACTCAAACAACGGCTCTCATTGTACATGTACTGTAGCCCTAACCCGTAACCCACCCTCTCTGTGAGCTCCTTTTGTTTTCAAAGCAGCCAACCGTCACCCAGGTACATCTATCTCCTTAATGGATATTTTTGTATAACTTAGTTGGGAACCAACACTGGCAATGATGTGTGTGCGCAAGTGTGTGTGTGCACAAGTGTGTGTCTGCACAAGTGTGTGCATGAGTATCTGTGCGTGTGTGTGTGCGTACACATGTGGATAAAGCAGGAGGAGCCAGGCAGGACACACGGGCCCTTAAAAAGAAAGATTAATAACCCACCGCAAATGATGTCATAGTTAAGTGTTTTCCTTTGTATTTGCACATCCGCCTGGGCTGTCAGACTGCTGCCTGGTCGTCTTTCTGCTGAGAAATGAAAATGGCGCATCCTGACACTAATGCATCACTAGAAATATTTGAGATGAATAAAGAAGCCCTGGAATGCTTTCCCTTCCTCTCCTGTCCCGCCTGCAACAGAGAGGCATCGCAAACACTCCATTTGACATAGACATGAAGGCAAACGCATCTCTAGTCAAGACAAAGGAGATGATTGTGGACGTCAGGAAAAAGAGGACTGAGCACGCCCTTATTCTCATGGTGTCCACATCACCAACAAACTAACATGGTCCAAGCACACCATGACATGACAAAACCTATAGGCTTCACGAAAAAATCAATTTCCCCTCAGGAGACTGAAATGATTTGTCTTTGGTCCTCAGATCCTCAAAAGTTTTACAGCTGCACCATCGAGAGCATCCTGACTGGTTGCATCATTGCCTGGTATGGCAACTGCTCGGCCTGCGACCGCAAGGCACTACAGAGGTTAGTGCGTACTGCCCAGTACATCACTGTGGCCAAGCTTCATGCCATCCAGGACCTCTATACCAGGCGGTGTCAGAGGAAGGCCCTAAGAATTGTCAAAGTCTCCAGCCTCCCTAGTCATAGACTGTTCTCCCTGCTACCACACCAAGTCTAGGTCCTGAACATCTAGTCAAATGGCTAAACAGACTATTTGCATTGCCCCCCCCCTCCCATCTCCACACCAATACCACTCTCTTTTGCCATCTATGCATAGTCACTTTAATTAACTCTACCTACATGTACATACTACCTCAACTAACCGGTGCCTCCTCACATTGACTCTGTACCGACACCCCCCTGTATACATTGTTATTTTTTGCTGCTGCTCTTTAATTACTTGTTACTTTTATCTCTTATTCTTATGCATATTTTTTGAAACTGCACTGTCGGTTAGGAGCTCGCAAGTAAGCATTTCACTGTAAGGTCTACACCTGTTGTATTCGGCATATGTGACTAATAAACATTTATTTGCTATGATTTAGTCTCTGCTGAATGCCAATAATGTTATTTTCATAATTTTTTTCTTATCCCTCCTTTGATGGAAGAGCAGGGAGGGGAAGAAGGAAGGGTGGAAGTCTCCTTCAGTCAATGCAAACTAATGAGACATATTAATGACATTAGACCTTAATTCAATGTCTGCATAATTCATAATAATTGATTGCTGCTGCTTTAAAGGAGTGACTTTTTCAGGAGAAAAATTATCCCATTAGTACAGGTTTAATACAAATCTAAGCTGTCAAAACACCCAGCTCTGACTCCATCCCCACTATGTTAATTGTCATAAGCATTTCAGATTGATTAGTCTTACATTTTGAAGTGAGCTTTCATTCATAATTTCCCTTGGTTTAAGTAGACGTGTCACAGAGAGGATTTTTTCAAGGCACCAGAATTGGAATACCTTCCCTTGAAATCATTTTTTATTCTCCACATAGGTGAGGGGGGCATTTTAAACAGAATCAATTTTCAAGATAAATATTTCCAGAGTTTGAAATTCATCATGGATATCGATTTAATCCCTCTCCCTTTTTCTTTGTTCTTTTTTTGTTCTGTCCATTAGGCCACCAACATAGAATAATGTTACTGGGACGTTTCAGTGCACTCAAACGCATTCCTTTCTGAGAAACATTTTAATAAACCCAGATTTTTATTGTTTCATTTTTTTCTTTTTTTACATGTTGATGGACATATGGAAGAGTATAACTGTAGTGTAACAACATAGTGTAACGATCTGGGTGTACTGGGTGCGAAGTCAGGCGCAGGAAGCAGAGAGTTCAGGGTAGTGCTATTTAATGAACAAACGGCGAACATAAGCCACCCAACGAAAACACAGGGTGCACACAAAAACAAATGCCCCCCCCCCAAAAAAAAACACGAACAGGAAAAACCATGAACCTCTAACGTGCACACAAGTCACACAAACAATCCCACACAAAGAGCAGGCTGGCTAATAAAGTCCAACTAATCACCAAATAAACAACAGGTGTAACCAATAAACAGACAAGGAGGGGGAGGAAAAAATCTGTGGCAGCTAGTAGGCAGGTGACGACCACCTTCGGTAGGAGTCGTGACACATAGTAACTAACGTGCTGTGGAAATCAGCAATTAAGTGTTTATTTGGCAGTTGCCTGTATGTTCTCCTCAGCAGTCTGTATGGTTGTGAAATGACTGGTCGGTCCTGACCTTTGGCCCATCATTTTATGTGTAGAAATCATGGTCGTTAGAAATGGAGTCTATTGAGGCCATATAAGGAAGTTCAATGGAGTGTATTATATGTAAAATGCCATATGGTCCAGGCAGATCCTCAAGGATAAAATCAGTCATTTGATTCAGTTCGAACATGTATTATACTCTTCCTACCGTCTCTGCTTCGGCCTCTCCATGTTATAGACATACTGTATGTTTATGTAACCTAGTATCCTTATACCTTTCAACTGTGATTAGTCCTGTATCATCAATATAATCCTCATTACATTAGAAGTATTGTTTTCACAAGTAAATATTTCAGTCATGTAATCCATTTGAAAAGCAATGATGTGTGTACAGTATGTGGCTAGCTTCATGGGTTCTTAAGAGCTCTGCATAGCAGCACTTCATGGTATCCTAACCAAGCAGGGGATTTTGATAAATGACAATTGAATTTTGTTCCAGCTGTGACATGTTGATTGATCAAAAACCTCATGGCTAAGGCCTCCCTTCCCTCCCATCTTATTTATCCTTTGTCAAATGGTTTCAAAATCAATACCAGCCTTGTACACAACCATTTCTGCTGCAGGCACTCAGAGGAAAAAAGAGGAAGGAAAAACACACCTGCTCTCTGGGTGATTGTTACTAATTTTTCCTGTCAAAGCTGTTTGAACACAGAATAATTATTCGGTGGTATGGTTGCAGGGCACGGCAGATTATTCTACAATCCATTTAGATAACTTGGGAGAGGGGTCGGAAAATGAATCGCCCCAAACCAGACAAGTTGATCTGGCAAGGTGATACATCTGAGACCTGGGAGAATAACTCAGTTTAAAGATGCTACATGGACTGCCACAGACTGGATTGCAGTATTGAAGCCAAGGGAGCAAGCTTCTCCTTACTGTGCGGATAGGTCAAGGCCTATGTCTTCAGCGAGTTATGAGAGGCCAGGCTCTTTAGGCCTGGTGCTGACAAAAACCCATCTTTTAAAATGACTTGATTGTTGACTTGCCTAGTTAAATATAGGTTTAATAAACTATTTTTTTTAACTATTTTTTTTAAATGTACCCAAATTTAACTTCAAATTTTGCTACATTGGTTGTCATTGTTTTTAATGTTTTGCAATACCTTTATTGTTCAACATGGTATCAACTTTCTCTTATCATTTAGAAATCCAATATTTACTTTGTAATCAACCCTGCCCCCATCCAGTGATCATGGTGGTGACATCATAGTAATGAACACCAGAACCTTATATTGAGAGGTCCTCCATTATGGTGACATGTAGTAATTTGTTTTGTAGAGAAGATGTGCTTCTGCATGTCATTGTGTACAGCTTCATCCCACACCCAGTGTCATGGTGCCGTCTGCCACAGCTGTCTGTCTGTGAGGGGAGCTTTCTCTCGCCCTCAGGGCAACCCAGCCCTCTGCCGCTGGGGACAACATAATGATGTGGTGAAATATAGGTCAGGATCAGAGACATGACAAATTGAATGGAAAGATGTGTCTGGTGAACCTGAAATGAAGGCAAAGACTGTATTTGATGATGGTCCTAGTTGGTTTATAACTGTTGTTGTTGTTGTTTGGTGATTTGGTATTGTAATTGCTCTCTATTTAGCATTCATATGCATTGTAATCTACGCATTGGTCAATTCATACTCATTGGTACGTTGATATAAGTACTTCATCTGTAACGTCCGGGGTGTAGTGGGTGAGAAGTCAGGCGCAAGAAGCAGAGAGTTCAGGGTAGTGCTAATACCTTTTAATGTACAACAACGGTAAACATACGCCAACCCCACGAAACACGGGGAACCCACCAAAACAAATGCCCCAAACACGGGGGACTTAAACAGTCCAGCAAAAAGCCAAGCAAATGGGAAAACCGTGACACACAGACGTGTACACACGTACATCGAACAATCCCGCACAACCACGCGGGCCTGCTGGTAAATAAAGCCCAACCAATCAGCCTAAAACAAACACAGGTGAAACCAATAAACAGAAAAAGGGAAAAGGGATCAGTGGTAGCTATTAGGCCGGTGACGACGTCCGCCGAGCGCCACCCAAACAGGAAGGGGAGCCACCTTCGGTAGGAGTCGTGACAGTACCCCCCCCCCCTGACACGCGGCTCCCGCAGCGCGCCGACACCGGCCTCGAGGGCGACCCAGAGGGCGAGGCGCAGGGCGATCCGGATGGAGGCGAGGGAAATCCCTCAACAGTGACGGGTCCAAGATGTCCCCCACCGGTACCCAGCACCTCTCCTCCGGACCGTACCCCTCCCAGTCCACGAGGTACTGCAGGCCCCTCACCCGGCATCTCGATTCCAGAATGGCCCGTATCGTGTACGCCGGGGACCCCTCGATGTCCAGAGGTGGCGGGGGGACCTCCGGAACCTCACCGTCCTGCAGGGGACCAGCTACCACCGTCCTGAGGAGAGACACATGAAACGTTGTAACCTATAACACACCTCGTTTATCTTCCTCAGGACTTTGAAGGGCCCCACACACTGCGGCCCCAGCATCTGGCAGGGCAAGCGGAGGGGTAGGTTTCGGGTCGAGAGGCAGACCCTGTCCCCCGGTACAAACACGGGGGCCTCACTGCGGTGGCGGTCAGCACTCCTATTCTGCCGTCCACTGGCTTGTTTGAGGGATTCCTGGACGGCCCTCCAGGTTTCCTTGGAGCGCTGCACCCACTCCTCCACCGCAGAAGCCTCAGTCTGACTCGGATGCCAAGGTGACAGGACCGGCTGGTAGCCCAACACACACTGAAACGGTGATAGGTTCGTCGAGGAGTGACGGAGTGAGTTCGGGGCCAACTCCGCCCATGGGACGTACCTAGACCACTCCCTTGGCCGGTCCTGGCAATACGACCACAGAAACCTACCCACCTCCTGGTTCACTCTCTCCAACTGCCCATTACTCTCGGGGTGATAACCGGAGGTCAGGCTGACCGAGACCCCCAGACGCTCCATAAACTCCCTCCATACCTGGGACGTGAACTGGGGACCCCGATCAGAGACGATGTCCTCCGGCACCCTGTAGTGCTGGAAGACGTGGGTAAATAGCACCTCCACAGTCTGTAGGGCTGTAGGGAGACCGGGCAACGGGCAGAAATGCCAGGACTTAGAAAACTGATCCACAACAACCAAGAAAGTAGTGTTGCCCTGAGACGGGGGGAGATCGGTCAGGAAATCCACTGATAAGTGAGACCATGGTCGTTGTGGAACGGGGAGGGGTTGTAACTTCCCTCTAGGAAAGTGCCTAGGAGCCTTACTCTGGGTGCACACTGAACAGGAAGAGACATAAAACCTAACGTACCTAGCCAAGGTGGACCAACAATACTTCCCCCTGAGACCCCGCACTGTCCTCGACCACCTCAGGATGACCCGAAGAGGGTAGGGAGTGAGCCCACCGAATCAGTTGGTCCCGAACACCAAGCAGCACGTATCGATAATCGATAATGAAGAGACTAATCCCCTCCTTATGATTTCCCTGCGTCACCATGTCCAGTGGAACCATGGAGTCCCTGACCAACCTTGACCCTAATGGCCGGCTATCTAGGGAGTGCACGGGGAAGGGGGAATCTATCTGCACTAACGGAACACCCAGCTTGATGGCGAGTCCGCGATCCATAAAGTTCCCAGCTGCGCCTGAATCGACTAGCGCCTTATGCTGGGAAAAGGGGGGAAAAAATCAAGACAAACATGTGACCAACAGGGGGTTCTGGGTGAGTTTGGTGCCGACTCACCTGGGGTGACCGAGAAGTGTTCCGCCTGCCCTCTCAACTCCCAGACGGGCCTCCTCCTCCGGTACCCCTCGGCACGGCCTCTCCCTAACTCCATAGGAATGGGAGCGGGAGTGCTAGGTGGTGGAACAAACAGGACACTATCCAAACGCCCATGGGCATCCAGCAGATTGTCCAGCCGGATAGACATGTCTATGAGTTCGTCAAGGGAGAGAGCGGTGTCCCGACACGCTAGCTCCCTGAGGACGTCCTCCCGGAGACTACACCGGTAGTGGTCTATCAGGGCCCTGACGTTCCACCCAGGCCCAGCGGCCAAGGTCCGGAACTCCAACGCGTAATCCTGGGCGCTCCTCTTCTCCTGCCTAAGATGGAACAGTCGCTCACCCCTGAATTCTGGGTAGTGCTCCTTCGCCGAGTCTGGGCCATTCCAGACCGCGTTTGCCCACTCCAGTGCACAACCCATCAGGCAGGAGACGAGGACACTCACCCTCTCCGCTCCCGAGGGAGTTGGCCTCACGGTCGCCAGGTACAGTTCAAGTTGGAGCAAGAACCCCTGACACCCAGCCGCCGCTCCATCATAATCTCTCGGGAGCACAAGACGGAGAGCGCCGGAGCCAGAGGAGGGAGGAGAAGGTGGATCCAGCGATGGAGGAACCAGAGGTGCAGAGAGGAGGCCATTCCTCTCCCATCGGTCCATTATCTCCATCATTTTGTCCATCGCCGATCCTATCCGATGGAGGACGGTGGTATGATGGAGGACACGTTCCTGCATCGATGGGAGGGGGTTGGCAGCTGCTCCTGCTGACTCCATCAGGGTGGTGCGGGATTCTGTAACGTCCGGGTTGAGGTGGGTGAGAAGTCAGGCGCAGGAAGCAGAGAGTTCAGGGTAGTGCTAATACCTTTTAATGTACAACAACGGTAAACATACGCCAACCCCACGAAACACGGGGCGACTACCAAAACAAATGCCCCAAACACGGGGGACTTAAACAGTCCAGCAAAAAGCCAAACAAATGGAAAAACCGTGACACACAGACGTGTGTCAAATAAAGCCCAACCAATCAGCCTAAAACAAACACAGGTGAAACCAATAAACAGAAAGGGGGAAAAGGGATCAGTGGCAGACGACGAGCGCCGAGAGCCACCCGAACAGGAAGGGGAGCCACCTTCGGTAGGAGTTGTGCCATCAAACTTGTAGTATTTCCTAAATTCTACAGATATGGATGTCTTCTCTCAGGTCCTACAGCTATAATTGTTCCACAGTTCTCATTTTATGTCCTTAACCAGTTGTTTAGTTGACTGTACAGCTATATGGCTCCTACGTAAAAAACAAAGGAGGGGAACACACTTCTGAATAAGTGTCCCAATGCCAGCCTCGATAAATAACTTCTACAGTGTTTATAAAAAGAAACAGGCTTTTATGAGTCATTCTTGAGGTACTTGAAACGAGCTCGGAGAATGACTAGTCGAACATTTTTATGTGTTTATTGAAATGAAAGTTTAAACCACTTGGAGATATTACTGTTAACCTGTCTAGCAGTTGGCTCCACAGCTGTAACCCAAGCACACAGTCTACATCCCAAATGGCTCCCTGTCTACTACAGAGTGCACTGCTAGTGGCCTCCCTATGGGCCCTGGTTACAAGTAATGCACTGAATAGGGTGCCATTTGGGATACATCCACATTGTAAGTTAGCTTGTCAGCTTCCATAGCCTGTGACGGAGGGCTAAAGAGTGTTTATCAGACTGGATGGCTGTGCCCTCAAGACAACCCTTTGCTGAGACACTAAACACATCATAACACTGTCTGTCTAGCACATGATTTGTTGCAAGGTCAGCGATTAATTTGTTCTCACTCATTTTTCTATAGATTTTCAGGGGTTGTTAAGGGACATTTGGATGGGTGCATATCATCAAACTTTCTCTCAATATTTGGAGAAAGTCTATTATTGACTGTACAGTATGCAATATGATTTGTACATGTGTAGTAGTGCATTGTGTCAGTCAGTACCTGGAATACTGTATTAACTTGAGAGCAGGGATAAAGCAGATGGTACAGTCCAGCTTCCAGAGGAGTAGCCTTTGGGCTGACATCTCTGCTGGCTGCAGTGTGGTCATTAAAGAACCAGGGATGAAGGGATGAGGGATGGAGGGAGGAGGAGGAGGGATTTGATCCCTATTGCTTGGACAGCTGGGGGACATTACATTTTACGCTGAAATGACCATCCTCTTCAACCATTAGTCAGGGACGCTCCAGGAAGCACCTCCCTGGCCTCAGCCTGTATGTACACTTCACAATTAGCCTGAATTGGATGGAAGTCAGTCAGAGCCACTGAAAAACATTCCCGTTGTTCTGCTCCCCCCTCAGTCAGCACAGCTCAGCTTAGCTTAGTTAATTATTATTGTTTTGGAAATCGACTCCAGTACGGATGTCATGGCAGAAGAGTTTATTTTAGGGAAGTAGCTGTGTTGTTGTGGGTGTTTGTGCAGCTGCCTTGGCTGATTGGCATGGAGGCAGGTGGGGGTGGGAATAGGCAGAGGCGTGTGAGGGGGTAGCAGGAAGTGGCAAGCGTTCCTATGCCGACTGGTGGCCACACCCAAAGACACCCAGAAGTTTGCACCAGAATGTCAAATCTGCAGCTTGCTGTGAAAAAAGGATGGAAAAGTTTATTTGAATACTGTACACCATAACGAATATATTTGGCAGCTTAACAAGTCAGACAGCAAACAAACAACATAGTAATATGACACTTAAGCCTTAACTTAGTTTGGCAGTGAAAGTACATTGAACTTTAGTCAAATGTTTGTATTTGTATTTTCCGTCAACAAAATTAAATAATTGAGAGGGAAATTAATTATCTACTTGAATGTCGTGATTATATTCGGTGACTATATTGGACGGTGTGGCTGTAGACGTCTTCATTATTTCCTTAGAGAGGATAGCTAAGAGCACTTTGTCAAACTAGGTGATGCAGACCTCTTACTGGGCGACATCACCATCAATCATGTGAATTTTGGATCTCTCAATCTGCAGCTCCTCAGCTCTCCATCATACTTCCCCTAGCTCTGTCAGACAGCCACTGTAACACACCGCAGAGCCATAATGGACTTCCTCCATTAATGAAAAAATAACATATCACACAATACAAATGAGTGGTGAGAGAAAAGTGAGAGGAGTTCAGAAATGCTGAGAGATAATTAGACTGTCCGGTGGCGGTGTTGCGTATGCTAGATTGATGGATGCTCTATAATTACCTTGGTGTTATTATTTCAGGGCCAGACAAAAAGAGAACCTGGTTCATCTTGCTTTGGGCGCCGCAAATTCATTAATCTCATTAATGTGTGGAATTAATATCATTTTATCAGACATTCCAGAGCTGCTGGTGGTGTGTGTGACTGGGCCCATGATTCAGACCTGTCAGGAAGATGGGACGCATCAATCTAATATAAGACACAGCCTGAGCTCGCTGATCTGCCTCCCAGTCAGGGGAAAGTGTGTGCGTGTGTGCAGGTGTGTGCAGGTGTGTATGTGAGTATTTGCATGTGTGTTTCTGTACCCTAATGTGTATTATTATGACACCGACATTATTTTGCATCTCCTCTCCTAGAGCAGAGTTTACTGGTGTTTCAGTGCCTTGGCTGGATCCCCTGTAATTGTCACGTTCTTTGAAATGAGTGGACCAAGGCGCAGCATACGTAGAGTTCCACATATTTTAATGAATAAAGTGAAACTAAAGCAAATACAAAACAATAAAGAATAAACGAACCGTGACGACAATTCAGTGCTAACAGGCAACTAAACATAAACAATATCCCATAACCCACAGGTGGAAAAAATGCTACTTAAGTATGATCCCCAATTAGAGACAATGATAACCGGCTGCCTCTAATAGGGAATCATACAAATCACCAACATAGAAAATCAAACCTAGAACCCCATATAGTCACACCCTGACCTACTCTACCATAGAAAATACAGGTTTTCTATGGTCAGGACGTGACAGTAATATATCGTTATGGCACAGTGCGATGAGTGGTAAATTAGGGCCTTATTCACCTGTCTGCTATTTCACCTGTCGAGCTCTTAGGATAATCGAGCCCTGGCAATTGGATATTTTTGAAACGGTATTCTGCCAAACTAATATAGAAAGTCATTTACCAGGCTGTCTTAGTGTAACGGCATTCTTCCTCCTCTGAGGAGGATTAGCGAGAAGGATGGGAGGACCAATGCGCAGCGCGGTAAGTGTCCGTAACATTTATTTTAAGACATAAACTGAACACTATGAAAATACAAAACAATAAACGTGACCATGAACGAAACCGAAACAGTACCATGTGGCAACAAACACTCACACGGAAACAAACACCCACCGCTCAAAAGTGAAACCCAGGCTACCTAAGTATGATTCTCAATCTGAGACAACTAACGACACCTGCCTTTGATTGAGAACCATACTAGGCTGAACTCAAAACCCCAACATAGAAAAACACACATAGACTGCCCACCCCAACTCACGCCCTGACCATACTAAGTAAAGACAAAACAAAGGAAATAAAGGTCAGAACGTGACACTTAGCCTCTAACTGTCACGACTTCTTCCGAAGTCGGCTCCTCCCCTTGTTTGGGCAGAGTTCGGCGTATGGTGATCGACGTCACCGGCTTTCTAGCCATCGCTGCTCCATTTTTCATATGTCCATTTGTCTTGTCTTGTTTTCATACACACCTGGTTTTCATTTCCCCAATCAATCTACTTGTATTTAACCCTCTGTTTCCCTTCATGTTTTGTGTGTAATTGTTTTCATGTCAAGTGATGTTCGTTAAGCGCTTAACATTATTGTTCCGTTTTTTTTTGAGCGCGTTTGTTTTGTTGTGCTCCCGGTTTGGAACTACAATAAAGTGCGCTTTATTTATCATACTCTGCTCTCCTGCACCTGACTTCGCCTTCATACACAACTTGACAGAATTACACACCGATTGAATGGAGTCAGCAGGATCAGGTACCCCGATTAGATGAGTCGAGGAGCACGTCCAGGAACATTCGGCCATGCCACATCATCTTGGTGCCATGATCGATCGTGTTGTCCAGACCATGGACCGCTGGGAGAGACAGGAGGTCTCAACCCCGGTTGTGCCTCGACCAGCACAACCGGGGTTGTCTCCACCCGTTCCATCCGGAGAAGATTCTGGGGGGATGCGTCTCTCTCTTCCAAGGGAGTATGATGGAACGGCAGCACAGTGCCAGGGATTCTTGCTACAACTGGACCTCTACCTGGCCACTGTGCACCCAACCCGAGGGGAGAGAGTGGCCGCTCTTGTCTCCAGCCTCATAGGATGAGCGCTGGAGTGGGCAAACGCCGTTTGGAGAGAAGGAGACACGGCTCCAGACCACTTAAAGGATTTCACCAGATGCTTCAGTGCCGTCTTCGACCATCCACCTGAGGGCAGAGCGGCGGGGGAGAGGCTTTTCCATTTGAGGCATGGGACGAGGAACACCCAGGACTTCGCCCTTGAATTCCGAACCTTGGCCGCCGGAGCAGGCTGGAACGACAGAGCCCTCATCGACCACTATAGATGCAGCCTAGGAGAGGATGTCTGACGTGAGCTGGCCTGCAGGGATGCCACCATTACCTTTGACCAACTGGTGGATTTATCCATCCGGTTGGTTAACCTGCTGGTCACCCGCGGACGTCCAGAGGGGGCTCTGTTGGTTCCATCATCCAGCAACCCCGCTCCGGTGCCCATGGAGTTAGGAGCTGCAGCGCATAGGGAGATGGGAGGAGGAGCCATCATGTGCGCCATCTGTTGCCGCAGATTACGACCTAAACTCAATTACGACCTCATCGACAGGGGATTGTGCAATAAATCTCCTGGCAGACGCTGCACTTCCCAGGAGTCATGTTTATCCCCTGTCGCAAGCAGAGACGGTAGCTATGGATACATACGTCTCTGAATCCCTGCTTCAGAGATACATTTGGCCCTCTACTTCACCTGCCTCCAAGAGTTAATTTTTTTGTGAAGAAGAAGGATGGAGGTTTACGCCCGTGCATTGACTATTGAGGTCTCAATCAAATCACGATAGGGTACAGTTACCCGCTACCTCTTATCACTACGGCGATTGAGTCGATGCATGGGGCGCGCTTCTTCACGAAACTGGATCTCAGGAATGCGTATAACC
Organism: Oncorhynchus kisutch; assembly: GCF_002021735.2. NCBI lineage: Eukaryota > Metazoa > Chordata > Actinopteri > Salmoniformes > Salmonidae > Oncorhynchus > Oncorhynchus kisutch. The sequence continues at coordinate 75,140,376 of NC_034181.2, read as the reverse complement.
TAGTGCATATCCGGGAGGGAGACGAGTGGAAGACAGTGTTTCGTACCACCACATGGCATTATGAGTACCTTGTCATACCGTACGGGTTGAAGAATGCTCCATCAGTTTTCCAATCCTTTGTAGACAAGATTTTCAGGGACCTGCATGGGCAGTGTGTAATGGTGTAAATCAATGACATTCTGATTGACTCCGATACACGCCCCGAGCATGTGTCCATGGTGCGCAAGGTACTTGGACGATTGTTGAAGCATGACGTGTATGTCAAGGCTGAGAAATGCCTGTTCTTTCAGCAGGCCGTCTCCTTCTTAGGGTATCACATTTCCACATCAGGGGTGGAGATGGAGAGTGACCGCATTTCAGCCGTGTGTAATTGGCCGACTCCCACCACGGTAAAGGAGGTGCAGTGTTATTTAGGGTTTGCCAATTACTATGGGAGATTTATCTGGGGTTTTGGCCAGGTTGCTGCGCCCATTACCTCATTGCTGAAGGGGGTCCTGTAAGGTTGCAGTGGTTGGCTGAGGCGGACAGGGCCTTTGGGCAGCTAAGAGCTCTGTTTACTTCGGCTCCAGTGCTGGCCCGTCCGGATCCCACTTTGGCATTCATAGTGGAGGTGGACGCATCCGAGGCTGGGATAGGAGCTGTGCTCTCACAGCGCTCGAAGAAGCTCAGTCCAGCAGAGCGTAACTATGATGTGGACCGGGAGATGTTGGCTGTGGTTAAAGCGTTGAAAGCGTGGAGACTTTGGCTTGAGGGGGCTAAACACCCTTTCCTCATCTGGACTGACCACCGCAACCTGGAGTATATCCGGGCATCGAGGAGACTGAATCCTCGTCAGGCAAGGTGGGCCATGTTTTTTACTCGTTGTGTGTTTACCTTATCCTACAGACCAGGTTCCCAGAATAAGAAGGCAGACGCACTGTCCAGACTATATGACACGGAGGAGCGGCCCATGGATCAGACTCCCATACTCCCGGCCTCCTGCCTGGTAGCGCCGGTCATGTGGGATCTGGATGCATTGAGCAGGCGCTGCATAGGGAGCCAGCTCCCCTCCAGTGTCCCGTTGGGCGTAAGTACGTTCCGTCTGCTGTCCGTGGCCAGTGGATCTCTTGGGCCCACAAGTCTCCCTCCTCTGGTCATCCTAGGAAACTATGCAGTATTTTGTTTTTTTACGTGTTATTTCTTACATTGGTACCCCAGGTAATCTTAGGTTCCATTACATACAGTCGGGAGGAACTACTGAATATAAGAGGAACGTCAACTCACCATCATTACGACCAGGAATATGACTCTCCCAAAGCGGATCCTGTGATTTGCCTTCCACCCATGACAATGGATCGGATCCCAGCCGGCGACCCTAAACAACGACGCCGTAAAAGGGGCAAACGAAGCGGTCTTCTGGTCAGGCTCTGGAGACAGGCACATTGCGCACCACTCCCTAGCATACTACTCGCCAATGTCCAGTCTCTTAACAACAAGGTTGATGAAATCCGAGCAAGGGTAGCATTCCAGAGAGGCATCAGAGACTGTAACGTTCTTTTCTTCACGAAACATGGCTCACTCGAGAGACGCTAACGGAGTCGGTGCAGCCAGCTGGTTTCTTCACGCATCGCACCGACAGAAACAAGCATCTTTCTGGTAAGAAGAGGGGCGGGGGGTATGCCTTATGATTAACAACATACAAGAACTCAAGTCCTTCTGTTCACCTGACTTAGAATTCCTCACAATCAAATGTCGACCGCATTATCTACCAAGCAAATTCTCTTTGATTATAATCACAGCCATACATATTACCCCCCAAGCAGACACATCGAGGGCCCTGAACAAATTTTATTTGACTCTATGTAAACTGGAAACCACATATCCTGAGGCTGCATTCATTGTAGCTGGGAATTTTAACAAGGCTCATCTGAAAACAAGACTCCCTAAATTCTATCAGCATATCGATTGTGCTACCAAGGCTGGTAAAACCCCGGATCATTGTTATTCTAACTTCCGCGACGCATATAAGGCCCTCCCCTGCCCTCCTTTCGGGAAAAGCTGACCACGACTCCATTTTGTTGCTTCCAGCCTACAGACAGAAACTAAAACAAGAAGCTCCTGCGCTCAGGTCTGTTCAACACTGGTCCGACCAATCTGATTCCAAGCTTCAAGACTGCTTCGATCACGTGGATTGGGATATGTTCCGCATTGTGTCCAACAAGAAAGTGCATCGGCGACGTTATACCCACAGCAACGATTAAAACATTTCCCAAACCAGAAACCGTGGATTGATGGCAGCATTTGCACGAAACTGAAAGCGCAAACCACTGCTTTTAACCAGGGCAAGGTGACCGGAAACATGACCGAATACAAACAGTGTAGCTATTCCCTCCGAAAGGCAATCAAACAAGCTAAGTGTCAGTATAGAGACAAAGTAGAGTTGCAATTCAATGGCTCAGACACAAGAGTTAGGGTCTACAGTCAATCACGGATTACAAAAAGAAAATCAGCCCCATCGCGGACCGGGATGTCTTGCTCCCAGACAGACTAAATCATTTTTTTGCTCGCTTTGAGGACAATACAGTGCCACTGACACGGCCCGCTACCAAAACCTGCGGGCTCTCCTTCACTGCAGCCGACGTGAGTAAAACATTTAAACTTGTTAACCCTCGCAAGGCTGATGGCCCAGACAGCATCCCCAGCCGCGTCCTCAGAACATGCGCAGACCAGCTGGCTGGTGTGTTTACGGACATATTCAATCAATCCTTATCCCAGTCTGCTGTTCCTACATGCTTCATGAGGGCCACCATTGTTCCTTTTCCCAAGAAAGCTAAGGTAACTGAGCTAAACGACTACCGCCCCGTAGCACTCACTTCCGTCATCATGAAGTGCTTTGAGAGACTAGTCAAGGACCATATCACCTCCACCCTACCTGACACCCTAGACCCACTCCAATTTTCTTACCACCCCAATAGGTCCACAGACGACGCAATCGCAACCACACTGCACACTGCCCTAACCCATCTGGACAAGTGTGATAATGCTGTTCATCGACTACAGCTCAGCATTTAACACCATAGTACCCTCCAAACTCTTCATCAAGCTCGAGACCCTGGGTCTCGACCCCGCCCTGTGCAACTGGGTCCTGGACTTCCTGACGGGCCTCCCCCAGGTGGTGAGGGTAGGTAACAACATCTCCACCCCGCTGATCCTCAACACTGGGGCCCCACAAGGGTGCGTTCTGAGCCCTCTCCTGTACTCCCTGTTCACCCACAACTGGTTGGCCATGCACGCCTCCAACTCAATCATCAAGTTTGCGGACGACACTACAGTTTAAGCTTGATTACCAACAACGACGAGACGGCCTACAGGGAGGAGGTGAGGGCCCTCGGAGTGTGGTGTCAGGAAAATAGCCTCACACTCAACATGAACAAAACAAAGGAGATGATTGTGGACTTCAGGAAACAGCAGAGGGAGCACCCCCCTATCCACATCGACGGGACAGTAGTGGAGAGGATAGTACGTTTTAAGTTCCTTGGCGTACACATCACGGACAAACTGAATTGGTCCACCCACACAGACAGCGTGGTGAAGAAGGCGCAGCAGCGCCTCTTCAACCTCAGGAGGCTGAAGAAATTCAGCTTGTCACCAAAAGCACTCACAAACTTTTACAGATGCACAATCGAGAGCATCCTGTCGGTACAGCAACTGCTCCGCCCACAACCGTAAGGCTCTCCAGAGGGTAGTGAGGTAAGCACAACGCATCACCAGGGGCACCTACACCACCCGATGTCACAGGAAGGCCATAAAGATCATCAAGGACAACAAACACCCAAGCCACTGCCTGTTCACCCCACTATCATCCAGAAGGTGAGGTCAGTACAGATGCATCAAAGCAGGGACCGAGAGACTGAAAAACAGCTTCTATCTCAAGGCCATCAGACTGTTAAACAGCCATCACTAACATTGAGTGGCTGCTGCCAACATACTGACTCAACTCCAGCCACTTTAATAATGGAAATTGATGGAAATTGATGGAAAAATGTATCACTAGCCACTTTAAACAATGCCACTTAATATAATGTTTACATACCCTACATTACTCATCTCATATGTATATGTATATACTGTACTCTATATCATCTACTGCATCTTGCCATCTTTATGGCATCTTGCCATCTTTTATCTAGCCACTTTTAACTATGCCACTTTATGTTTACATACCCTCTATTACTTATCTCATATGTATATACTGTACTTTATACCATCTACTGCATCTTGCCGTTCTGTACCATCACTCATTCATATATCTTTATGTACATATTCTTGATCCCTTTACACTTGTGTACATAAGGTAATAGTTGTGGAATTGTTAGGTTAGATTACTCGTTGGTTAATACTGCATTTTTGGAACTTGAAGCACAAGCATTTTGCTACCCTCGCATGAAGATCTGCTAACCATGTGTATGTGACAAATTTGATTTTATTTTATTTTATTTTGCTCAGACCCTTCAGTGATCCTAGCATAAATCCTAATTGGATGTTCCGTTGTGTTTATGCTTACGCAAGCGCACATGTCAAGGGAAGGAAACCAAGTATCCTGGCAGATTACTACTTGTTTGGAATGAGTCTGAAGTAATCAGGTAATTTTCAGGTCATTGTCTGGAGTTCAGTCAGAATTGGTGTCGAGGGGGGAGCACGTGATGCCGCGGAGCTGAGCAGACGTTGACAAACCGATCTCTTCTAATTTATTCTATTTTTACCTAAATAACAACGTTGAAACAATATTCTAACATCGGCTGATAAATTGTCAAGTACTTACCTTCCCAAAGAGCCATGGACCTCCGACCGAGAGGCAAGAAGGATGACCAAAACGTTGTTGTTTCCCAAGATAACAATAACGCTACAGCTAGCAAGATTAGCATTAGCCCTCATAACTCAGATGACAGTTCCAGACTGCTGCTCTCAGCAGCCTCTTGCGAGCCTGCCGACATGCTGGCTACTCTCCTCCGGGAAATTCAGGATGGTACAAAGGTCTTTCTATGAAAATTGATAAGAAATCGGCTGAACTCCAATCTTCCATTGACGACCTGAAATCCTCCATAAATGACCTCCTTTTGAGAAGGACTGAGGCAGAGTTGCGCATTAGCACAGTTGAATATACCATCGCTCGACATGACCAGGTCTTGATACAACTGCAAAGGACAATGCCTACCTCAAAAGCAAGGTAGATCAGATGGAGAACCAGAGTAGACGTAGTAATATCCGTGTGGTGGGATTGAAAGAGGACAGCGAGGGCCGTGACCCGGTCCGTTTCTTCACTCAATGGATCCCGGAGGTCCTAGGCATAATCAACTTTACCAAGCCGCTGGAAATCGAACGTGCCAACAGACCATTTAGCTTTTATTTTTTTATTTAACCTTTATTTAACCAGGTAGGCTAGTTGAGAACAAGTTTTCATTTGCAACTGCGACCTGGCCAAGATAAAGCATAGCAGTGTGAACAGACAACACAGAGTTACACATGGAGTAAACAATTAACAAGTCAATAACACAGTAGAAAAAAAGGGGGAGTCTATATACATTGTGTGCAAAAGGCATGAGGAGGTAGGCGAATAATTAAAATTTTGCAGATTAACACTGGAGTGATAAATGATCAGATGGTCATGTACAGGTAGAGATATTGGTGTGCAAAAGAGCAGAAAAGTAAATAAATAAAAAGAGTATGGGGATGAGGTAGGTAAAAATGGGTGGGTTATTTACCGATAGACTATGTACAGCTGCAGCGATTGGTTAGCTGCTCAGATAGCACTGTGATAAACTGCATCCAGTTTGCTGAGTAGAGTGTTGGAAGCAATTTTGTAGATGACATCGCCGAAGTCGAGGATCGGTAGGATAGTCAGTTTTACTAGGGTAAGTTTGGCGGCGTGAGTGACGGAGGCTTTGTTGCGGAATAGAAAGCCGACTCTTTATTTGATTTTCGATTGGAGATGTTTGATATGAGTCTGGAAGGAGAGTTTACAGTCTAGCCAGACACCTAGGTACTTATAGATGTCCACATATTCAAGGTCGGAACCATCCAGGGTGGTGATGCTGGTCAGGCGTGCGGGTGCAGGCAGCGAACGATTGAAAAGCATGCATTTGGTTTTACTAGCGTTTAAGAGCAGTTGGAGGCCACGGAAGGAGTGTTGTATGGCATTGAAGCTCATTTGGAGGTTAGATAGCCCAGTGTCCAAGGACGGGCCGGAAGTATATAGAATGGTGTCGTCTGCGTAGAGGTGGATCAGGGAATCGCCCGCAGCAAGAGCAACATCATTAATATATACAGAGAAAAGAGTCAGCCCGAGGATTGAACCCTGTGGCACCCCCATAGAGACTGCCAGAGGACCGGACAGCATGCCCTCCGATTTGACACACTGAACTCTGTCTGCAAAGTAATTGGTGAACCAGGCAAGGCAGTCATCCGAAAAACCGAGGCTACTGAGTCTGCCGATAAGAATATGGTGATTGACAGAGTCGAAAGCCTTGGCGAAACCCCGGCCAGATGAGCCCCCACGGGCCGTCCTGATCAGGTTCCTCCGTTTCCAAGACAGAGAGAAGATACTGCAACTCGCAAGAGCCAAAGGGGACATCACCATCGATGGAAAGAGGGTCAGCCTTTTCTCGGATATGAGCTCGGATCTCGCCAGACGTCTCAAGCAGTTCAGACCTGCCGCCAAAGCAATGAAGGAGAAGAACATCACCGGCTACCTCATCCACGCTGCGCGGATGAAAGTTCAGTACAAAGGCCGAAGCCATCTCTTCAACACACCGGGTGAAGTGCACACTTTTCTCAAAGAACTGAACAACGTCTGAGCCAGGACGGTCTCTCTGGGGGATAAAATGAAGTTTGTTTGTTTTCTCTTATCCGGACTGAACTGCTGATATCTTCCGGTCACTATAATTGATTTGTACATTTTCAACTAACCGTATCTTTCCGTGAGTTCTATTACATTTACAGGAGAGTATATTTTGGTTTAGTCCATATCCACTGGGCGAAGCAATAAGTGGGCTTAGGCCCACTGCTTTCCCCCTCATTTATGTTAATCTTTCGAAAAGAGACTCAAGCAGCCCTTACTGTGAGCAGTAAATATTCAGCCATAAATATCTATTCACAACATTTGTTTTCAACTTAGAGAGCTCGCAGGTTTTAGTTTACGCCAAGGTTTAGCTAGTAAGAGCAAGATGGAAAGCGAGCAGCAACGTATCTCTACAAGTGTATTCATGTTTGATTGTTGGGATTGTTGTTTTAGTCTGACATCGGGGTGGGTGGGATTTTAATTATCTTTTTCTTCCTTTTTTCTATTTTTCTAATTTATTGTTTCCTTCCTAAAGAGACACATAGGTCACTTCTGTGTTTAAACCAAAGTTGAAACATTTCCTAATTATCTGTATATGATAGATTTCCATTCAGTTACAGATTAAAATTTTTGCTTAGATACAGTTCTTGATAGGTCCTCTGATAAACCCTCACTTCTTACCGGCAAGCTCACCATGTCATTCATGAAATATCTCAATTTATTAGACATCTGGAGACAGTTGCACCCACAGGATAGGGACTACTCTTTTTATTCACACCCACACAAGATACACACCCGCATAGATAACGTTTTACTTTCGACACAACTGTTTCATAGAGTGTTAGATGTCGAGTATCTCCCCAGATTGCTTAGTGACCATTTCTCCTCTGGTATTATCAATCTCCATTCCTACCAAGGTAAACGGAGCATAAAGATGGAGACTAAATTCTACACTCCTAAAGCAACCTGAATTTTGTGCAATCATCAAAGAGCAGATCAATTGTTTTACTTTGACAAACAAATACTCCGCTCCTGACAGTTTCATTCTTTGGGACACATCGAAGGCCTATCTGAGGGGACAGATCATTTCCTATACTAAAGGGCTGAAGAGAAAACACGGTGCGGAACTGAGTGCCCTTGAAACATGAAATCTCTGAGCTAGAGAAAACCTACCAAAGAGGCCCGACTAAAGATCTATACAGGCTTTTGGTAAATAAAAAACTTAAATATAATATTCTGAACACATATCAAGCTGAGAGGGCCATCACTAAATCAAAACAGCGTTATTCCGAGCTTGGGGAGAAAGCTCACAAAGTATTGGCATGGCAACTGAAAGCAGAGGAAAGTAAGAGGACAATTAATGCCATAGAAATTCTTACTAATGAGATATCTTTCGACCCTACTGAAATTAATAATACTTTTAAGAAATACTATGAAGACCTCTACACTTCCCAATCAAGCGATGATCTATCAGAGATCGACTCCTTTCTCTCCTCTCTCAACCTCCCATGCCAGTCAGGGGAAGACAGCGAGCGCCTGAGTGAACACTTCTCAGTTCCTGAATTGTTGGAGGCCATTAAATCCTTACCTTCTAATAAGTCTCCTGGGGAGAATGGCTTCCCTCCAGAGTTCTATAAAGAATTTAGGGAGCTGTTGGTCCCCTACCTTATGGAGGTACTTAAAAAAAGCCAGGGAAGACAACTGCTTCCTAGAGTCCTTCTCTCAAGCAGTGATTACTGTAATCCACAAGAAAGGGAAAAACCCGCTAAAGTGCGCCTCCTATAGACCAATCTCTCTCCTTAACACAGATTGTAAACTGGTCACCAAGATGCTATCTAAGAGACTGGAGTCATGTCTTCCCCTGTTGGTCAACCCAGATCAGACTGGCTTCATAATTAATAGATTGTCCTCCAATAATCTCAAAAGGTCCTTTGATATAATTCACCTTGCTAACAAAAACAAAACACCTAGTGTCGCAGTCTCCCTCGACGCTGAAAAGGCCTTTGATAGGGTTGAATGGCCATACCTCGTTCGCGTTTGGTTTAGGTACCGTGTTTGTAAATCCTAAATCCTAAAGCTAGGATTGCTACCAATGGGATTACTTCCTCCTATTTCCCTCTTTATAGGGGGAACAGACAAGGTTGACCAATTAGCCCCCACCTCTTTGCCCTCGCCATCGAACCCTTGGCTGAGGCTATTAGAACGTGCCCTGACATACATGGCTTTGAGGTGGGCCCCCATACCCATAAACTATCACTCTTTGCGGACGACCTTATCTTATTTCTAACAAAACCAGAACACTCCCTCTCTTACTTGCAGATCCTACTACAGTGTTATAGTTCTTTCTCTGGATATAAGGTCAATTTTGATAAAAGCGAAATCTTACTGTTGTCTGTCTTTGACCATCATACCATCAAGCACAAGTTTCCTTTTAGATGGTCGCCTATGGGCTTCACATATTTGGGCATAATGGTGGATAGTAATCTGAACAACCTCTATAAACTCAATCTGGCCAGTTTGTTGCAAAAAGTGGAGGTTGACCTTTGTAAATGGATGGACTTACCTCTCACTCTACTGTAAATGGATGGACTTACCTCTCACTCTACTGGGTAGAATCAATGTAATTAAAATGAATGTCCTGCCCAGATTTCTATATCTGTTTCAATCTCTCCCTATCCCTGTTCCCGCAGCATTTTTTTCCTCTCTCGACAAGCTGACCAGACGGTTTATCTGGCATGGCAAAACCTCTAGGGTTGGCCTGGATAAACTGACCCTTGATTACAGTCAAGGGGGCTTAAACCTCCCAAATTTTAGACTGTACTACTGGGCTGCACAGTCTAGGTTTCTGGCTCAGAGGTTTGACAATGGCCCCTCTCCCTCATGGTTGAACATTGAAAAGCTTGAGGTAAATGATGACACTGGGGCAGAATTGTTTTAAAAATGGGACAGAAAATCTATAAAAACCATCACAGACAACCCTTTAATCATACATTCTGTCCTGGCATGGTGCAAACTGCATGAGCTGTTCAGACGAGGGGGATTCCTTTCCCCTAAAACCCCTTTATGGAACATTAGATTGATTCCTATGTTTTTCCAGAATAGTAACTTTAGGCCATGGTCTGATAAGGGGATCACTCTTCTGGAACATTGTTATGAGGAGGGAGTTCTTATGTCTTTTGATCAGCTGAAACAGAAATACCACTTGCCTAACAGGGACTTCTTTAGCTACCTACAACTACAAAGCTTTATTAGGGTGACTCTCAAGGGACAATGGAACCTACCTAAGATGTCACCTATTGAACAACTTTGCCATGCAGACCAACCACTGTTCAAGACCATTTCCCGTGTATACGATGCTCTTATGTCAGGACTAACACTGCCTGGGATAGATAAATCCCGATTTAGATAGGAAAAAGATCTGGGTATTGATCTTGATGAGGATCTATGGAGTGACCTATGCAGGGATGGTGTTACATCCATATTGAACTCCAGATACAGACTGATCCAGTTTAATTTCCTCCTTAAGCTCTATATCACCCCATCTAGACTGCACAAATTCAACCAAGATATCTCCTCCCTATGTTTTAGATGTGGCTCAGATGAAGGAACATTCCTCCATTCCACTTGGCAGTGTTCAAAACTACACGGTTTCTGGCAGGGGGTATGCGATACCATATCCTCAATTCACAGGGTTGCATTCCCTTTAGACCCAGAGGTCTGTCTACTGCGTAACTTTACTAACACCAATCTTAGGCAAAGCCATACTATAAAGCTAACAGAAATATTGCTAGCGATTGCCAAGAAATTTATTGCCTTGAAATGGAAATTGGATTCCTCCCTGCCAGTTGCTATCGGAAGTTAATAGTTGTATCCCTTTGGAGAAAATCACTTACTGCTTGAGGAATAAGTTAAAGACATTTTACAGAATTTGGCAACCTTTTATTGACTATATGGAGAATCTCCCCCCACATCTCATTGATTGAATCTATATATAATCCTCACATAATGTTTCACACGTAATGTATAATATGTAGCCTATGGCAGGTGATCCAATGTCTCATTTTTTTTTTTTTTTATTGTATGTTTGTATATATAATTATAATATATATAGATTTTTACGCTCATCTGTTTACTGTCACTTTGTCCTATTGTTGTCTAATATCTTTTCACTTTTGTTTTGAATGTTCTTAATTGGAAAATGCAAAAATAAAATATTCAGAAAAAAATTATTGGTGTCGAGGGAGTCTGTAGTGGATTTACTACCAGTCACTGTCTTCAAATATTGTAGTGGCAGTAGGTATGTGTTACGAGAAATGAGTGAGGAGGTGTGGAGTCAGGCGCAGAGAGCAAAAGATGTGGGAAAAAACACGCTTTAATGTCCCGGAAACATAACATGAACCAAAAGTAGAAAAACAAATGATCAGAAATATAAACGGACAGCGTGAAACCCAAATACAAACAAAATACACTAACAACAAAACAGACTAACAAGCCCGCACGAAAAAGAAGCGGGCTGAACGAACTATATATAACCCTCCCCTAACAACCAAACAAGAAACAAGTGATACCAATCAGACAAAACCAAAGGAACACAGAACAACGGATCGGCGATAGCTAGTAGACCGGCGACGACGACCGCCGAGCGCCACCCGAACAAGAAGGGGAGTCACCTTCGGTAATATTCGTGACAGTATGAAGAAGTCTACTTCATAGCTATGTTATCCATGGAGGAGCTAACCTCATGACGGAAGTACTCTTTAACTGTTAGACCAGTCGTACGTGGTGTGATCATGGTTCATGACTTCTAATAACCTTTCTCCTGAATGGACGGTTCAGTTTATTAGTAGTGTGTGTTAACCATTGGAAGAGTGCAATGGAGATTCCCTTCCCCGTGTTGCACACTGAGTGACTCCTATGTTGCTATTATCAATAGCAATTTAACTTGTGAGGTTACTAATCCTCTTACTGAGTGTTGCTGGACTGACTGCGGTATTGGCACTGGTACTCAAGGGGTCCAGGTGTCCTACCAATTTATTCTGAAATGTTATCCTACAGGAATAGATGATTAGAGCATGTGACTAGTTGTCGTGTAGTGGCTACTACACATAGCAAGGAATGATTAATGTTGTCATTTGTTTTGGAGGTGGACAAGTCCACTGGACTTCCTTTATGACCAGTGTGGTACACTTCAGTACTATCTTAGATGTGTTTCAAGATAATCCCCTTCTAGGGGCCTGTCTGCTCCTCACTATTCTCATAGGGGAGTTTACAACTAGATTTGATTTATGCTCTGTCGCCCTCATACCGTGTTGTCTGTAGTCTCGACCCTCCCCCACCGGCCTTGATAAGGCTCATCATGGGTCTGGGCTATTATTCCACCCTTTTGTTTCTCGGGACCCCCCCACCAGCGGGTGGTGTTGGTATCCGAGGCGCAAACGAAAAGTTCGGACCCTATGTACGAGTTGTCAGTGGCCGCGTTATTATGAGAATGGCTGTAACCTTTCAACCAAATCTCCTGGTGTCTGTGCTTCAACACCCTCAGTGGCTTTCGAGGTCTGTCAGTCACCACCACGTCCACGTGTGGCAAACCTCTTCAGTACCTGCAAACTGAGACGAGGATATCGGTCTGTATATCGCAAAGTATTTCCACATTGGGAGTCATTGTGTCAGTTGCTGGACTGACTCCAATTAGTGTCATTGTAAGGGTTGACAGTCCCCCACAAAGCGGAAGGTGTATCATCGGAAGCAGAGTATACTCTGCGCATCGATGTTTTTCTTGCTGAGACGGCCACAGTGCTTGTGGAAGTGTCCGAAGGGCAAGAGAAGTTCATCTCAACTACCGTATTGCACGACTGCAAGGAGGAGGGAAGTTGCTTATTCACAGAGACAGCTTGACAGCTCAATCAGATCGGCTGATGGAATGTGTCGAGATATCGTAATATCTCCTTGGATCGGATTCTGCACCAAGAGGTTTCTAAACGTCTTTTTCCCAAGGGGTGCTTTTGACAGATACCCCTCGTGAATGACTGCATTGCAACTAGCGTTAGGGGATGACAGTGTGGTCGGTAGAGATCACTGTAGCCTGTGACCATACCTGGTTGGTTTTCCAATCCATCAATGGGAGTAACCGATCCATCAAGTCTGCTCCCAGTAGCAGGGGTACAGTTTCGAGGCTGGTAACATACACAGGGTGAATGAGCGACAGTCCTCCAGGACAGTTTCCAGGTATGGTCGTTTCGATTCGTGTTTAGTGGACATATTCCCCACAAAGTGGAGTGGTCGTTCGCAACGACGTGATGTGTCATTTCTGTTCAAGGTGGAAGCAGATCAACTTTTCAGATTTTGAGTGGGCTTGAATTTAACGAAGCGTTTGCCATTTTTCTTCGCAACCTTTGTATCAGAGTCTATAGACAAAGCCTGTGGGCTTGTTTCTTGATCAAGCGGGCCCTGGATAGGGTCTTGAATGAGAGCAGGAGAGATTTGAATTTTAACGTACTTGCTATGGGTGTTAATTCCTGCGGACCTGGTGTCCGGTAATTCCCCGTCTAGTCCTTGTGACTTATGTTTTAGCCTTTTCTCAAATTGTTCTCGCTTTAGTTCTTCCCGTAGTGGAACTTCAGGAGAACATTGGTCTACGTTTTGATCATCCTTCAACCCTTTGTTACCCTTGTGCTCTGACACTTTGTGTGGGTTGGGTGCAGGAACGTAGCGAACAGACGTTAGATGGCGACGTACTTTACAGTTATTTAGACCGCGGAGGTTATTGGATTCGTGGTTTCATGGTAGAAATTGTTGTTGTGCGTCATCTCTCAATGCTCCAATACCTGATAATGCACCCTCTAACTGGAGTGTGTGCTCCTGGTCAAACTTCAAAACCCGAGTGGTCACGGCTCTTAGTGTTGCGAGCTTTTGATGCCTCAAAAGCTGTGCCTGCAAGCTCTCTGAGTTGTAAGATAGGCAAGCCAACATGGGCTGCAGGGCCCAAGTAGGTAATGAAGGTGGGATACATGTTCGACAGAAACGTGTTTAAATGGTAACAGGTCTTCCATTCCTGTTTCAGTGAGTAGGCCAAAGTAAGCTGAACGAAGCCTATGATAGTACGCTTGTGGGTGTTCGTTCCGAGCTTGTTTAGCCATGTTAGCCAGTGAGCCATCGTGTTTGCTAGTTGCAGAACCACTGAATTCTCATTTCAAAGCTGTGGCAAGTTTAGCGTAGTCATTTAGCACGTGTTGCTGTTGTAGGTGAAGGAACCTTGTCACGTGTCTATTCGACGTTCACTTCAACAGGTAAACCCTGTCAGAACCCGTAGCATTCGGGTAGCCATCCAACACGTCCTCTATGTCAGCTAGGAACGTCTCAGTATCGTTTGGCTGACCTGGAACGGGGTCAAAGGTGGGGAAATTCTTGGCGAGTTTGTCAAGGTATTCCGCATCAAGCGGGCGGAGAGGGATGGCTTCATCCTGTGGGGAAAGTGGGGCCGAAAGGCCAAGAGGAGAAGACAAGCTTTGGCTTTGTTGGCCAAGAGGCGTCATATAACTCAGTGCCGAATGGCCAAGAGGAGAAGACGGAGGGACACTTGATGGAGGCAATGTCTGAAACCTATCGTATTCACTCCTTTGAGTACTGGACTTTGAATGGATAGTCACTTGAATGGATAGTCACGCTGTAGAGAGTGACCATTCTGGACTTTCTCCAGATGGTACCTAAGGGTGGTATTCTGCTGCATTGCAGAGTCCACTTGAGCGCTTAGAGTACTGATTTTGGACACATGAGTGTCACACTTGCTTCTTTCTGTCTCAAACTTATCTCAAATCAAATCAAATTTGTTTATATAGCCCTTCTTACATCAGCTGATATCTCAAAGTGCTGTACAGAAACCCAGCCTAAAACCCCAAACAGCAAGCAATGCAGGTGTAGAAGAACCTGTCATGGTTTGCAGATAGCGGTCCTGAGTATGGAGCGAAAGATTCAGTGATGATATTTGTTCCGCTTGCTTGGAAATCAATATTTCCATCTTCATCACCCGAGTTCTCTCATCATTCATTTAGTCAGCGACTTCAATGAGTTCTGCTGATTTGTCATCCAACTTAGTCATTGTGTTCATTAACTGATTGTCTTTGGTCTGCAGTGTTTGGAGTAGAACCGTGTTACTCTGAGTAACGTTCAACAAAACTGCCTGCATGTTATCAAATTGCGCTCTCCTGTTTGTAGATAACTCAACAGATTTACCTAGTTTGGAGTGGACTACATCGTATTTCGTTTTGGCAAAATTGAGCTGTTCCTGCAGACAACGATTTTGTTCGAGAGTTTGTGCTCGTTGATTGTCATGAGTATTTGCAATTTCTTTTAATTGTTCAGATTTCAAACACAGTTCCTCGACTAGCAGAATGTTTTCATTTGTCAATAGTTGCTCAGTTCTCTCCACCTGTGCCCTCATGTTAGCCATGTCTTGCACGTGCTTCAGCTGTGCACTGTGGTATTGGACCGATGCCAACCTTTGATGGCGATACATAAGTGCTAAAGTGGAGAGAACCGTCACAAAGCCTGTGTTTGATGGTTGATTTTGGAGAGCGTTCGCAATTTCAACAGTTTTTTCCCTAATGGCATAATTAGGACTGGTATCGCTGCTGAGGTCAGAGATCAATCCTTTTATGGGTGGAGGTTCACTAATTAGCGGAGGAGTGGTGACCAACTCTTTTGATAGCTTGCACATTATTTAAAACATTTAGAGGAAAAATGTTTCTATTTTTTTCAAAGTTTGGGTTTGGAATTCATTGGAAGCTGCAAAGACAAGTTTAATCTATTTATAGATGTTGACGAACCATCAGTACCGTACCAGTAATGTGGAAGTTGGACGTGAATGAATTTGCAAAAGCAAATTTAATTAATTAATCAATGCCAATGATTAATCGTACCTGGGTAGGCTATCTGGGTATTAAACTTTAATTAACCTCAGAAGTTGCTTCATCCAGGTTAATATGAGAAGTTGCTTCATCCAGGTTAATATGAGAAGTTGCTTCATCCAGGTTAATATGAGATGTTGCTTCATCCAGGTTAATATGAGAAGTTGCTTCATCCAGGTTAATATGAGATGTTGCTTCATCCAGGTTAATATGAGAAGTTGCTTCATCCAGGTTAATATGAGAAGTTGCTTCATCCAGGTTAATATGAGAAGTTTAAAAGTGTCTCATTTGATTGGAAGAACGTTAAGGTATGTTCAACAATTTAACTTATTAAATTGAATGAGACGATAATCCATGAGATCTCCGTTGATTGGATATCATAAGTGTAAACAGTAGATCAAATGACGGTAACATTCACCACTGTGGTACACTTCTCCCTAAGGTCAAAGTTACATGGGATTCCCGCTGGGGGCGGACTTCTGTCAGTACTGGATTACTGAATGGGTTTTGCAAAAACCAAATTTGACTGATTGATCAATTTTAATGATAAATCAAACCTGTATAGGCTATTTGGGAATTAAACTTTAATTAACCTGAGAAGTTGCTTCATCTAGGTTAGTTTGGAAAAAGTTTACAGTGTCTCATTTAGAAAACTCATCAATTTGGATATTATTTAAAAGATCCACTTGAGAATGTAAATCTGGCAATTTCACTTATTAGTTCAGTTCAATAAGACATAAATATCCATCTGGATATCATAAGTAATGACTTGAGTGTGACCTGAATAATTATTCTTGAAGGAATGTACTGGCACACTTCAGCGGTCACTGATTGCCCACGCTGAAATCATGCGAAAGTACCCAGGGCGGGACTTCCGTTCTGCAAGGCGGAGGACTTACAATGTGGCACAAAACAAGATGGCTGTTTTTCCCTTTGTTAGCTTAACATCCCGTGCAAGCTAATCCTACTTTATGCATGAAAATGCACAACATAGGATTCCCTTGGCAAGGGAAGGGTTTTACTCATAACATATTATGTCCCTTTTCAGCATTATTTTGACAATGTTTTAACCGGAACACGCGGAAAACAACGAGCTGCACCGTGGTCTACTCGCGTGGAAACACGAGAGAGACAGAGATAATTATCGCTGGTCAAGCTAATATCTCCTGAATTTCAATCAGCTGGCTCTTTGTCCTCACTCGAGAAATGAATAATGACCGCATCTGAAACGCGCGAGGCAGATATAGCCCTGCGTTTGCCCAAACGCTGTATTTCTCAGATTTCTATAATTAGCTTTATCAGCCCTCATACATAAATGTATTCGCTTAAGGTACCCACTGACTAAGTCAGAGAACAACACAGAGACGGGGAATCTTCAGCACACACACCACTAATCATTTCTGTCTCCAACTCCCATAATGTGTATAATAAACTTTTGTAATCTGTATACATTTTATATTTTGTAATCTGCTTTTACATTTTATATAGGCTGAATCAAAATGAAAGCCTCATCCTATTTTAGATTCCTCGCACGGGGGCACCATAAATGTTGTGTCTTTGGCTATGTCGGATTAAGTGATATGACATGCTATTCTATAAAATCCTTTCTCTGTAATTAATATTACCTGATTGAGCTAATCATGTAAATGTAATTAACTAGAAAGTAAGGGCACCAGGTAAGAATATTTATAGAGCAGTTATCTTCCGAATAAACTCTTAAAGACCTAATAATATTTTACATCAATAGCAGTCAATATTAATCGTCAGCTTATTTCAGTCTCATCTGAAAGTTAAAACTATGCTCCTTTTTACGTCTTGCGCAACTCTCAATAGTGTTGTTCCAGGATGTGCTTCTTCGTTGCACAAATGAATAACCTCACCCAAATTCCAAAGACTGGTGACATCCAGTGGAAGCGGTAGGAACTGAAAACAGGTTCCTATGAAATATCCCTTGGCAAAGACAACAGGGAACAGTCAGAGGCCAAATAAAAATAATCTGAACAGTTAGTCCTCTGGGTTTTGCTTGCTACATAAGTTCTGTTATACTCACAGACATGATTCAAACAGTTTTAGAAACTTCAGAGTGTTTTCTATCCACATCTACTAATAATATGCATGTCTTATATTCCTGGCATGAGTAGCAGGAAGTTGAAATTGGGCACGCTATTTATCCAAAAGTGAAAATGCTGCCCCCTATACCTTAAGAGGTTAATCGTCACCTTATTTCAGTCTCAACCAAGAATTTACAACTTTCAGATATCTTCACGAACCCTGGCTAACAAGTTGAATCAGCAATACAATATTGGGTGGAATTATTTATTCACTAAATGCCTAACTAATCACACAGAATTACATATACACAGAATGAATCATATCTTGATTACAAATGATGTCATAAAGGAAAACGTCCCTGGTGGATGGAACAGATATGACAGCTGGTTACACAAAGAAAAGGGGGTTGGGTTTGAGTGAAAGAGTGGGAAGACTGAAGAACAAAGGGAGAAGCTATGTTTCTATCGGGCCATAGGCAGCTACTCTATCAAAAATACAGAATCTTATGCATTCTAAGTTACCGCCCATTTGGAAAAGGAAAATGCAATAAATATCTACTCTGAGCTGTGCTTCAATAGGTTGGTGGTAGATGGAAGGCCGTGTTGCCCAACAGAGTCCTTTGTCCTTTAATCACACTCTGCTCTCCCGCACCTGACTTCGCCTTCATACACATCTTGACAATAACCCTCTGACTCTCCAGCTTATTCAGGTGCATCATGATAATGAGTTGTAATTTTGCTAAATTCCAAACACGTTATTTTGAAAAATATAGTTTATTGTCTAAAAGCTTTCGTGAAATCTTTAACTATAAATAGCATTCCCACTATCAGATGTTAAATGTGGCCTTGTTGGTGGTGCTCTCATGTTGAATTGATATAGATTCTTACCAACATATTGTGAAGAACAATATTACATTTTAAGAATATGGCAGAATACAGTATACACATCTCACCACAGAGACACTACTACACTACCCTTCCCAGTCTCCATGCAGGTCCAGATTTGTCTTGTCTGTTCAGTGTGTTTGTGGAGACAGCAGTGTTCCAGTAATAAGAGGAGGACACTACTGTCTTATCTAGAGTGGATGTGGGCACGTCTCTCCAACAACAAACCAACAGCAGAGTAGAGCAGGTGCTGCACTATGATCTGACTGGCTGTGGGAGTAGCATGTTTCCTGAACACAGACCAGACCATCAACCTAGAGGGCAGCAAGGGAGATGAAGAGATAGACATATGGTAACATTGGACATTGCTTGTGGGTTGCAGATTTGTTTACTCTTTTTCCCATTTCAAAATATCCTGTGTCTAAACACTGTTGATTTGGGCGTTTTACCATTACACATGTAGCTTGGATAGTATTAGTCCACCATTAAACTATATAGGCCAGTTTTATAAACACTTTATAAACACACATTTCTCATGTCACTCATATAACCCATTCCTAGAATGTATTATATTGTGGAAAGAAATACAGGACGATCAAACTAGTCTGTCATCCACTGCTATCATCCGTTGTCTTCCCTGAGACCTGCCATCTCTGCTCTCTCCCTATCATAGTTTTATAAAGTAAATGTAATGGATGCCGTAGCCCCTGATGACATCATATCCAATGGCCCTGGCTCACTGCAGGTGGTTCAGTTTGTCCATGGCCAGAGGAAATGGGATCTTTACACCGAATTTGAGGTGAAGTGACTCAGGGTTTACATGTAGGATATCCCGTGACCCTGGCGCAATGATCTCCAGGCTGCAGGTGGTCCGACGTGTGGCAGTGATGGGGCCCATAAACAGATTTAATCACATTCTTCAATGCAGTCTTTCCCCAAACCATTACCCTCCTCTCAGACAGGGACCATCTGCCTACAACATTGACTGACTACACACACACATTATGCAAATGACCTCCGCTCTGACTGACTCTTAATGAAGCACTCCTGTATGTGTGAGTGTCTCTTATTTTACCGGAAAGGATAGGTCTGTGAGGGCCATGTTACGTCACTGTAAAGGTCTGTGAGGGCCATGTTACATCACTGTAAAGGTCTGTGAGGGCCATGGTATGTCACTGCAAATGTCTGTGAGGGCCATTTTGCATCACTGTAAAGGTCTATGAGGGCCATGTTACGTCACTGTAAATGTCTGTGAGGGCCATGTTACATCACTGTAAAGGTATGTGAGGGCCACGGTATGTCACTGCAAATGTCTGTGAGGGCCATGTTACATCACTGTAAAGGTCTGTGAGGGCCATGTTACATCACTGTAAAGGTCTGTGAGGGCCATGTTACATCACTGTAAAGGTCTGTGAGGGCCATGTTACATCACTGTAAATGTCTGTGAGGGCCATGTTACATCACTGTAAAGGTCTGTGAGGGCCATGTTACATCACTGTAAAGGTCTGTGAGGGCCATGTTACATCACTGTAAATGTCTGTGAGGGCCATGTTACATCACTGTAAAGGTCTGAGGGACATGTTATGTCAGTGCAAAGGTCTGTGAGGGCCATTTTACGTCACTGTAAAGGTCTGTGAGGGCCATGTTACGTCATTGTAAATGTGTACTGTAGAATGTGTTTCATTAAGGCACAGCACATGATAAAACAAACATTGTGTTTCCTAGCACTTGGAACCGGCCTCCCCTTGTCCAGAGGCGCTTGACCGTAAAGGGCTACCAGACTTGTATGATTGGGAGCTGCCTCCCTGTCCACAAACACACACATGTACACACAAACACATATACACACACACGTAGACACACACAGACACACACACAGACATATATACACACACACTAATGTGCACGCAATCAGATTGTCATGTGTGTACCATGTGAAGGGAGTTTAGAAGGCTTGCCGGGGGCATGTGGTAACTCTGACCCACGACTACAGAAGGGAAGCATGGCATGCAGTGTAAGCCGTCACTGAAAACAGCTGTTTACGCATCCTTTCTCCTTTTAATGGCACTTCCGCTGCATCCCATAGGCTGTCTGGGCTTGGAATACAACAGCTACTCCTTACCAAGTACAAACGCGGTTTGTGTTTAATTGTTGTCAGATTTTTCCCTTCCCCCTCCCATTGAAAGCTTTCCAAGCCCTAATAACGGAGCGGTTTGGAGAGCAGAGGCAGAACTCCATGAACACGCTTGGATTCCTCAAACCAACGCCGATTCCAATGATCTGC
Source organism: Oncorhynchus kisutch (assembly GCF_002021735.2). Lineage (NCBI taxonomy): Eukaryota > Metazoa > Chordata > Actinopteri > Salmoniformes > Salmonidae > Oncorhynchus > Oncorhynchus kisutch. The sequence continues at coordinate 75,119,436 of NC_034181.2, read as the reverse complement.
ATATTGCCCAAATGTCTAGGCCTAGGGGAAGAAAATGTGAATAAATCATAAGGGAAAGAACTGGTTAATAAACAAGGATATATGGTTGGTTGGAATATCTACTTTTCCTTTACAGATGTGTGCCTTTGGCCTAATTGTTCTAAATCAGGGATGGGCAACTTTGATGGGGGTGGGGGCCTCAAAAACATCTGAACTTGCGGGTCTGCGTACACACATCCATACCTTGACCTTGCAAGCAAAACATTTTAGCGGCCCTCCTCTTGACAGGGGAGAGAAAGGCTTTTAGAGTAAATTTCCTGCAATTCTACACATTTTGCAATTGGGCGTAGAGAAAATGGTGCAATTTTAAAGCAAGAATGCCGCAACTCTATGGTGCGGAGAGTAGATTTAGTAATTTGTCATTAACACAGCTAGCATGCTAGTAGTTACCACGGCTAGCATACTAGCAGTTACCATAGACTTCCAGTCATTGCGCTAACACTAGTCAGCATTGGCTCGCGAAACTACCTCTCGGTTCCTTTATACTGTACAGCAGAGACATAAAAATGGAATCCATGTGTTAATTGGGGAAGTAAAGTATCCCTTTAACAAATACAGTAGCTGAAAGCCTGTGTCCTGATATGTTGGTACAGTAGGTAGATGTAGATGAGGCACTGTGGTTTTATTTTAATTTAATTTAAATTGAACCTTTATTGTTCAGGTCCTCCATTGCATAGCAGTAGGGTGGCTCAGAAGATTAGGCTAGCAGGGGTCACATACACAAACACTATTAAGTCTCATTACCTGTGGGCATAGTTTACCTCTCTGGCTCGCTCTTTCAGGGTGTTGAGAGTGAGCCACTTAAAGCCGCAGTCCGCTCCAGTCTGGACAGCATAGAGTCTTGTCCCTGCAGAGGGACTGGGAGGAGGAAAGCTGAGTAAGTTTGTGTTGTTGTTGATGTAGAGGTAGTTTAGCGCTGTCCAGGCATGCTTGAGACAGATTATCTTTGGGGGGTGGATGGACTGACCGGCAAGCGGTATAAATCCATGACACCTGCCACCCAGGCCTTAATTGGAGGTCATTAATCATGCCAGGCTGTCCTTCACTGAACAGGCATGTGTTTCACCTCTGCATGCCCGCTTGGCTGCTGTGGAGGTGTGTGTGGAGTATGGAGGTGTGTGCATCTGTGTGTGAGTGATGCCTCTTAGGCCTGCTGGGCGTAGCTCGGTGCTGCTCACACATTCACAGTTAGTTTAATGATCAATTAGCTCTAATTATGACTCTTTAATCAAATAAACATGACTTTATCATATTCCTTTTCTTTCTGTATAGAAGTTTGATTACAGTGAGATAAATGTTTCTAGAACGTATACTGTTAAGTGCTGTGTGTTCTTCCTTCCTTCATACTTTGTCCCATTCCCTCATCACTGTAATATCCGTAGTACAGACAGTCTGAGGTTTAACTTGGTAATATGAATTAGAGGCAGGAGTGTATTTGAAAGTCTGAAATCATGACCCTTGTCCAACAGCTATGGATTCCACTAACACAAAATCCATAGTGGTTGATTTGTTGAACCTTTATGATCTGAACCCAAACCTCATAATGTTCATATTCTGTACAACCTTGTGCTGATGAGGGAGAGGATGGGATAAAGAGCATGGCTGTGGGGTCAAAGGTAGAGAGAGAGGAAGAGTGCGAGAACAGGGATGGGTGGGTTGAAAACCATTAGAGTAATCAATCCTACTGTATCTGGAAGGTTGCCCACACATGCAATAAAACCATAAATGGCAATAGGAATTTAGCTTATGTAACTTCAGAACTCCAATCTGCACCATATTTTATTATATTAGAGCTGTCAAACAATATATTTTGTCCATTGAGTTAATCGTATGATTTACTGTGATTAATCTCTATGAATTGCAAATTCAGAATATGCACAAATTGAGCTGTAATTGAATTTATTTTTAAACAAAAAGCATTACAGGAACATTGGTGTCTTGATTTTGTCCAAATGAATGGTTAGAAAAATCAGGTCAATTGATTAAGCACACTTTCTTTAACCTAAATCTAAACTTGTATTGACATCACATTGTTGGTTTTAGCTGTAGATTATATGCATTTGGAAAGTATTCAGACCCCTTGACCTTTTTCACATTTTGTTACGTTACAGCCTTATTCTAAAATTGATTAAACATTTTTTTCCCCTCAATGTACACACAATACCCCATAATGACAAAGTGAAAACAGGTTTTTAGAAATGTTTGCAAATGTATTACAAATAAAAAACAGAAATACCTTATTTACATAAGTATTCAGACCCTTTGCTATGAGACCCGAAATTGAGCTCAGGTGCATCCTGTTTCCATTGATCATCCTTGAAATGTTTCCACCTGTGGTAAATTGAATTGAATGGACATGTTTTGGAAATGCACACACCTGTCTATAGAAGGTCCCACAGTTGACAGTGCATGTCAGAGCAAAAACCAAGCCATGAGGTTGAAGGAATTATCCGTAGGTCTCTGAGACAGGATTGTGTCGAGGCACAGATTTGTCAAAAGGCAGCTAACGGACTCTCAAACCATGAGAAACAAGATTCTCTTGTCTGATGAAACCAAGATTTAACTCTTTGGCCTGAATGCCAAGCATCACGTCTGGATGAAACCTGGCACCATCCCTACGGTGAATCATGGTGGTGGCAGGATCATGCTGTGGGGATGTTTTTCAGGGACCTGGAGACTAGTCAGGATCTAGGTAAAGATGAAAGTACAGAGAGATCCTTGATGAAAACCTGCTCCAGAGCCTCAAGACCTCAGACTGGGGTGAAGGTTCACATTCCAACAGGACAATGACCCTAAGCACACAGCCAAGACAACACAGGAGTGGCTTCGGGACAAGTATCTGAATGTCCTTGAGTGGCCCAGCCAGAGCCCTGATTTGAACCCAATCAAACATCTGTGGAGAGACCTGAAAATAGCTGTGCAGCGACGCTCCCCATCCAACCTGACAGCGCTTGAGAGGATCTGCAGAAAGGAATGGGAGAAACTCCCCAAGTACAGGTATGCCAAGATTGTATAGTCATAGCTAAAAAGACTCCATGCTGTAATCACTGCCAGAGGTGCTTCAACAAAGTACTGAGTAAAGAGTCTGAATACTTATGTAAATGTGATACCTCAGTTTTTATTTATTTAAACAATTTGCCAAAATTTCTAAAAACCTGTTTTTGTTTTGTCATTATGGGGTATTGTGTGTAGATTGATGAAGAACAAAATCAATTTAGTCCATTTTAGAATAAAGCTGTAATGTATCAAAATGTGGAAAAAATCAAGGGGTCTGAATACTTTCCGAATGCACTGTATATATATACACATTATTATCTTTATTATTATTATTATTATTATATTATTATACACATATTACACTATATGTCCTGTCCTTTAATTTTGTATTCTTCCATTATATGATGTACATTCTGTTAGCATTGTTTTCCACCCCTGTATAGCTTGTTATATCCTCTCAGTTTAAACTAATTTCCAAAAAGTCACCCAATTTCCCTCAACGGCTCCATTTTCTTTGGCTTTATTTGGTTTTGATTTGACGTTGCCTCAGTGGAATGTAAAAATATTATGGTTATGAATAAGTGGTCTCTTTGGTTCAGGTGTATAGTGCCCTGGCCCAGGCCACATAACTCCTGCCTTGTTCCTCTCCAGTTGGTCAGCCAAGGGTCACTTCACACAGCAACATAGCAGCAGTACTGATACCTTCCTGCTATTTGCATTCAATTACCATCATGAACCGGCTAAATTAAAAATCTCTTAAGGCGTATAACTACCTTGTTAGTTCTCCCTGCATCCCTGACATTTTTCCGTCTGACCTGCGAGGCAGGCAGTTGCCGTGGTGTGCAGACTAAATATTACTCCAACAAAGAAAAGTTGTCTCACCACAATGGCAGAATTCTTAAATGAAATGAAATGATAATTAGGCGTGTTCTAAAATAGGGAGCCATTACAGCCAGAGGTGTCAGAAAAGTCATGAAGAGGCATTAATCACTGCTAGTCCTGCAACACACACACACACACACACACACACACACACACACACACACGCACATCAGGCACAGAACCATGGCAGACCTCTAGGGAAACTCTAATATGTTTTTCATACACATTTTGATTTCATCCCAGTGCGCAGCCTGAATGAAAACGACATCTGACTCACAGAAAACCATTGAGTTCTGCTGGACGTTGCCCATCTGTCTAGAGTAATTGAGCAGATCTTCAGGAGGGGGGCTGAAAAGTTATCCATGCAACAGTTGAGCCATTGTGGAACCCCATTTACTGCACAGGTACTCCAGGAGAGTCTTCCTGTCATGTGGCTAAGGGCCTATATTGTTAAGATGGAGTGCTCCAATATGCTGCTCCACTTCATGGGCTGTCCATTGTGATTAGATGAGGACATCCTCCCTTATTTTTGATTAATGTAGGCCATTGTTTTGTGTTTGTATAGATTGACTAGGAAGATCTTTTTTTTGAAATGGGATCATAATTCTTCATAATCAGATTTGATGAGTAGGGCCTTGGGCGTTTGGTCTGATAACTGTTATTCTATGCTGAATTAGTTTCTTTGCTCAAACAAAGGCTGTTTTGATTGGAAGGTCAAAACCAGGGTCACTTTTCCCAAAAGATAAAAGAAGGAGGAAATGACACACTAATTGCCGTTGTCATGGTGGTCTGCTGTTCACAAACTTACAGCTGCTGGTCAATGCAGTGTGACAATACAGAGGCGGATGCAAGATGCAAGCAACGATGGTTTAATGAATACAGTTTACAGCAGCAACAGGACAGACTGACTGTACTCAGATGGAATCCGACCCAGGGACTAGGGCGCATCTTCCGATGATAGCGTGCTGAGAAATCCAGGGGAGTGTGTCCGGATGTGTAGGAGGGAGCACAGCAGATAATCCACACAAGGGCGGTGAGAGATGAGTACGGACACACGACACAAACTCAGAGAAGTAACAGCGATCTGACAACAAGAAACACTGGTTACAGAACATATAAAGGGAAGATAAGTGATTCCAGCTGGCACAGACAATCAGGCCGAGATTGGGAACCACGCCCACACAAACACGGGAGAGAGAGAGAGAGAGAGAGAGAGAGAGAGAGAGAAAGAGAGAGGGAGGCAGTGGATTCATGAACCGTGACAATACCCCCCCCCCTAGGAACGCCTCTTGGCGTTCCCAGGCGAATTTACCTGTCGATTGAAATCATCGATAAGGGAGTGATCCAGAATGTCCCTAGCAGGTACCCAACTTCTCTCCTCCGGGCCGTAACCCTCCCAGTCCACCAGGTACTGGAATCCGCGTCCCCTCCTTCTAGAGTCCAAAATACGATTGACAGAAAAGGTGGGTTCCCCATCAACAAGTCGTGGCGGCGGGGGAACCGGGACCGGCGGGTTAATGCGTGCCTGAAACACAGGTTTTATTTTAGACACATGAAAGGTAGGATGAATTCTCCTATACGCCGGAGGAAGCTTGAGCCGGACCGCCACCGGACTAATGATCCTGATGACTTTGAACGGGCCGATAAATTTGGGGGCAAGCTTGTTCGAAACGGATCGGAGTGGAATGTTCTTAGTAGAAAGCCACACTCTTTGGCCAACGACGTATACCGGAGGCTTCGACCGGTGGCGATCGGCCTTAGCCTTGGTGCGCTCCCCCACCCGGAGAAGAGTCTCACGGGCTCTGCTCCATGCGTGACGGCACCTCTGGATGAAAGCGTGAGCGGAGGGAACAGTGACCTCGGACTCCGTACTGGGAAAGATAGGTGGCTGGTAACCTAAACTACACTCAAACGGAGAGAGACCCGTGGCTGCCACTGGCAACGAATTGTGAGCGTACTCAACCATAGAGAGTTGTTGACTCCAGGAAGAGGGATTCTTAGAAACCAAACATCGCAACACTCTCTCCAAATCTTGGTTGGCCCTCTCCGTTTGACCGTTGCTCTGGGGATGAAACCCTGAAGACAGGCTGACACTCGCTCCCAGTAACCTACAAAACTCTTGCCAAAACTTGGACACAAATTGGGGCCCCCTGTCAGAAACTACGTCCATCGGCAGGCCATGTAAGCGAAAGACGTGATCCACGACAGTTACCGCTGTCTCCTTGGCAGATGGTAATTTAGGCAAGGGAATAAAATGAGCCGCCTTCGAGAACCGGTCCACCACGGTCAAAACAACCGTCTTGCCCTGGGAGGGCGGGAGGGCGGTAACAAAATCTAGCGCGATGTGGGACCAGGGTCTCGAAGGGACCGACAGCGGTTGGAGTAACCCATCTGGGGGTCGATTAGAAGTCTTCCCAGTGGCACAAACCGAGCAAGCCAAGACAAAACTGTGAATGTCACGAGCCATCAGTGGCCACCAAAAGCGTTGCTTAACCAAAAAGCTAGTGCGGCTGACTCCTGGATGACACGCTACGTTGGAGCAATGTCCCCACCGAATAACATCGGACCGACACCCCTCCGGCACAAACAACCGATTAGGCGGGCAACCGGGCGGAGGCGTAACCCCTTCTAAGGCCGTTTTGACCCTCGATTCAACCTCCCATGTGAGTGTGGAGACCACTAGGGTCCCGGGTAGGATGCACTCGGGAGTGGATGGGCGTTCGGAATGGTCAAAAATGCGAGAAAGGGAATCGGGTTTGACATTCTTGGAACCCGGGCGATACGAGAGAGAGAAGTCAAAACGTCCGAAAAAGAGTGCCCACCGCGCCTGCCTGGAGTTGAGTCGCTTGGCGGTTCTGATATATTCTAAATTCTTGTGATCGGTCCAAACTATAAAAGGTACCCCCGAACCCTCTAACCAATGGCGCAACTCCGCCAGTGCTAACTTCACTGCCAACAACTCTCTGTTGCCAATGTCGTAGTTGCGTTCCGCAGGTGATAACCGATGGGAAAGGAACGCGCAAGGGTGCATCTTGTCGTCAGAAGAGGAACGTTGGGAAAGTACCGCACCTACCCCCACCTCTGAAGCGTCCACCTCCACCACGAACTGACGCGAGGGATCGGGAGCTATGAGGATGGGAGCCGAAACAAAGCGGCTCTTGAGTTTGGTGAATGCAGCCTCGGCTGTATCGGACCACCTGAACGTCACTCTGGGGGAGGTTAAGGCGGTAAGAGGAGCGACTATCTGGCTAAAGTTGCGAACGAAACGCCGGTAGAAATTGGCGAATCCCAGAAACCTCTGTAGGGCCTTACGGGAATCTGGGCTTGGCCAATCCACCACAGCCTTAACCTTGTCAGGATCCATGCGAATACCTTCAGTCGAGACGATGTAACCTAGGAATGGAACGGATTGTGCATGAAAAATGCATTTCTCCGCCTTGACAAAAAGTCCATTCTCCAACAACCTCTGAAGCACTCGTCTGACGTGCTGAACGTGTTCCTGGAGAGAAGAAGAAAAAATCAGTATGTCATCCAGGTAAACATATATGAACTGATCAATCATATCTCTCAGCACGTCATTGACGAGTGCCTGGAAAACCGCTGGGGAGTTGGATAGCCCAAAAGGCATGACCAAATATTCGAAGTGCCCTCTGGGGGTGTTAAACGCGGTCTTCCATTCGTCCCCCCCCCTTATGCGAACCAAATGATATGCATTCCGTAAATCCAACTTAGTGAACACGGATGCTCCCTGTAACCTTTCAAAGGCTGAGGACATCAACGGTAAGGGATAGGTATTCTTCACTGTGATGTTATTCAACCCACGGTAATCAATGCAAGGACGCAGAGAACCGTCCTTCTTCCCCACAAAGAAGAACCCGGCCCCCGCTGGAGAAGAGGAAGGACGAATGAATCCAGATGCCAGAGAATCAGAGATGTATCTCTCCATAGCCTCCCTCTCAGGAACAGAGAGTGAATATAACTTGCCTTTAGGCGGAGACTCACCTGGCAATAATTCTATTGCACAGTCATAGGGACGATGCGGAGGAAGAGAAGCAGCACGGGACTTACTGAACACCTCCTTCAGGTCGAGGTATTCAACGGGCACGTTAGACAAATCCACTGCCTCCTCTAGAAACACAGAATCAGACACAGACGAACAAGCAGACACCAAACAGGACTCAAGGCACTTGTTACTCCACATGGATATAGAGTTATGACCCCAGTCAACTCTGGGGTTGTGTTGGGTGAGCCAAGGGTGGCCGAGAACTAATGGTGCAAGGGGTGAGTCCATGAGTAGAAATGATAGTGTCTCAGTGTGATTGCCAGAAGTGATGAGTGTGATAGGTTCAGTGGTGTGAGAAATGTTAGGGAGTTCTTGACCATTGAGAGCGTTGATGGATATCTTGTGCGAGAGTGAGGTGATAGGAATCTGGAGTTTGTGAGCGAGCTTGAAGTCCATGAAATTACCCTCTGCTCCTGAATCCAGTAAGGCTTGGGTGTCGTGCGTGTGGGTGGCCCATCTTAGTCTTACCGGGAGGAGAGTAGATGATGAGGTCTTCTCTGTGGCGACACCACCCGATAGTAGCCTCATGCTTACTACCGGGCCTGATCTTTTACCGGGCAGGAGTGGATAAAGTGGCCCGCTCTACCACAGTAGAGACAGAGTCCTTGGGATCTCCGCCTCTCCCTCTCTTCCCGGGAGAGGCGAGCTCTCCCCAGCTGCATGGGTTCGTGAGCGGAGGCTGAACTGGCCGTGTTCCCGCCGCTGGCATGCCAGCCCTCCGTGTCGTTATACGGTCTGTTAGGGCATGCTCGGTGGCCAATACGACTCAGACGAGCGTCGACCCTCAAGGCTAGTTCCACTAGTCCATTTAAATTCCTGGGAAGGTCCAGAACATAAATCTCCTTCTGGATCCGGTCCTCCAGTCCATGCAGGAACATGTCCCACTGCGCCTCCTCGTTCCACTGACACTCTGCGGCCAGAGTGCGGAATTGGATGGAGTATTCCGATACTGAACGGTCTCCTTGGCGAAGGTCAGCGAGTAGTCTGGCCGCCTCCCTACCCGCCACGGCCCGATCGAAGACCCTTCTCATCTCCTCGGAGAGTGTCTGGAAAGAGGTGCAGCATGGGTCCTGGTTCGCCCACACCGCCGTTCCCCAAAGAGCCGCTTTGCCTGATAGCAGTGTGAGTACGAATGCTACCTTAGACTGTTCACGGTTGAAGGTCCGTGGCTGCAACGAGAATTGCATGGAACATCTCGTAAGAAAAGCTCTGCAATAGTCAGGATCACCTGAATAACCCTCTGGTGTCGGTAGCCGTGGCTCTAGCTGGGAATCCGGCTCTGGCGGGGCGGGTTGAACTGCCGGTGTAGGTGGCGCAGCGAGACCCCTCAGATGTTGTAATTGTTGGGTCAGCTGGGATACCTGCGTCACAAGGGCTTGTACTGCCTGACCTGTGCTGGAGATGTTCTCCTCTTGTTGATCCATTCTCGTGATACTGCGGGAAATGAATTCGGTCAGACTCGTTGAACTTGCTGCATCCATGGTCTGGTCAGATCGTTCTGTGACAATACAGAGGCGGATGCAAGATGCAAGCAACGATGGTTTAATGAATACAGTTTACAGCAGCAACAGGACAGACTGACTGTACTCAGATGGAATCCGACCCAGGGACTAGGGCGCATCTTCCGATGATAGCGTGCTGAGAAATCCAGGGGAGTGTGTCCGGATGTGTAGGAGGGAGCACAGCAGATAATCCACACAAGGGCGGTGAGAGATGAGTACGGACACACGACACAAACTCAGAGAAGTAACAGCGATCTGACAACAAGAAACACTGGTTACAGAACATATAAAGGGAAGATAAGTGATTCCAGCTGGCACAGACAATCAGGCCGAGATTGGGAACCACGCCCACACAAACACGGGAGAGAGAGAGAGAGAGAGAGAGAGAGAGAGAAAGAGAGAGGGAGGCAGTGGATTCATGAACCGTGACATGCAGGGGACGAGGGGTCGCTGGGGTGGAACAGACAGAGAAAGATGGGGATGATGGGGAGGAAATACAACTGATAAAGGGGTAACTCAAGACTAGGAGTTGTATGTCATTGAATTTCAGGTGTCAAACGACCTCAGCTCGAATGATCTTGCATCAAGATTAGAGTGTTGGTTAACACAGACACATTTAGGGGTTTATACTGCCCATGCAAAATGGATAAAAGATATTCTGTGCTGTCATGTGATGTAAGATCCCCAATGATATTAACTGTGTAGCCTGCCATTTATCTTTTATGGAGTACTGCTTTTTCACAGAAACAGAAATCCCCTTGGAAACCATGAAGAGCGAGCCTGGCCTGCGGGAAGTATTTTCCCCGGCCTTTTCTGTGATGTGTTGAGTGCTAATCAAAAATCAATGCGCCCCACTTGAGGAGACCCACATGCCCTGTGTAGCAGGTTATGTAATCTGATCATATCAATCATAACTGTGTTAGAGGCAATCCATCTGACTTTCACAGGGCCGGGGTCAGTGTGTGTGGGGGGGCTATGCCTCCCCCGCCATCAATTACCACTTATTATGGGGGGTTACTCTGCCGGAGAGCTGTGTAGCCCTCCACCATAAATAATATTAACAGGGCCAGCCCCATGAATCAATAGCAGTACAGTTCTATTGCCCCAGCCCTAATGGAGGCTTCCATAGCTCTGCAGCCACGATCAATGGCACTGGCTCCTCTAGTGCACAGTGTGGGGAGCATGGGGGGTAAATCTAGCTCTGTTGTTAACGCCCTGGGGTCTCGAGGAGGCCTCTCACAGCCCCTCTGTCTGTCTCTGTGTCACTGTCTCTGTCACTCTCTCTCTCTGTCTGTCTCCTCTCTATCTACCTCTGTCTCTGCAATATCTTCCCAAGTGTAACGCACCCCCCTATGAGGCTTTCACATGCTACCATAGGTCTCCAAGGCCCCAGATCACAGTCTGTCTGTCTGTCTGTCTGTCTGTCTGTCTGTCTGTCTGTCTGTCTGTCCGTCTGTCTGTCCGTCTGTCCGTCCGTCTGTCCGTCTGTCCGTCTGTCTGTCTGTCTGTCTGTCTGTCTGTCTGTCTGTCTGTCTGTCTGTCTGTCTGTCTGTCTGTCTGTCTGTCTGTCTGTCTGTCTGTCTGTCTGTCTGTCTGTCTGTCTGTCTGTTTCTGCAGTCTCATCTCCTATATAACCACTCTGTGTTGGTGTCTCACTCTCTCAGGCTCATAATCTGTCTCTGGGTCTGTCTCTGTCACTGTTCCTCTGTCTGTCTCTTCTCCAGTGTAACACCCCCCCCCCCATTTTAGGCTGTTAAACACTAGCTGTTCCAGTGTGTCTCTCTCTGGCCTCTGCTTGGTAACAGGGTTGAGCTTAGCTCAGAGGAAGTGTCGGAAACATGTGTCAGAAAGAGTGATTATGTGGAATTAATGAGTCACTTAATTATTATTTTTCCCTCCACTTTTCAATGACTTCCTGCTAGCTGGAATGGATGTGGTGTGAGGAGGATGAACAGGTTGTAGAGGAGAGAGGGGGGGGGGGGGGTCAGGCTGGTGTGAAGGGAAGGTGCAGCCGTCTGCTGTCTCCTCTCCATTTCACTGTGTCATAAACAGCTGTCAGAGACAGACAGGATGAGGTGTTTCCAAACAGCTCTTCTCAAATATGAAGTTTATGTGCCCCGCATGGTGGTTTGGGAGTGTTGCGGCAGGGGTAGAGAGGGTGACGGGATGAGAGTGGGATAGGGTGGGTGGTGAGAGGTTGAGAGAGGGTTCGGTGTGGCATAGTTATTAAAGGAGATAATTTACGAGCGTGCAAACCCATATTAATTAGCCTCATCATCTGACTGTGACCTTAGCTCTCTAGAATCATTGCTGCATGACCTATTCTGCCATGAGCCAATCATGCCCGGCAACCGGGGAGAGAGTAAGTTAAGTGGCCAACACAACCAACCAGCCTGCAGGTCCAAGTTAGCCTTGACGGGTGGCCACAGCAGATGTGTCATTGTAAGATATGAAAACATGAGCTACTCTGAGCTTTCGAGACAAAACAAAAGTCTTATCATTTGTAGTTGATCCAAATGCTTATTTTTATGTAATGTGATATTCATACATGTAGTAAACAATTTTACGTGTATCATCTACCAAATATTTCATTTTGACTCATTTTAAAATACGTTCTCAGTTGAAGTTAGGAGGACCTTTTTGAATATCTGAGGAACCTATATAACAAGCTAATCATGGACTATGTGTGTGCCTCATCTTGTTTGGTGTGCCAGCCCTGTGCCTATGCCCAGTCAAACCTCAGTCAGCAGTGACTTCAAATAACTAGCCCTGTGCTGACCTGTAGACTTCAAAGCCTGATCAAGCCTCCCCAGACAAGGAATCTGTAGTAGAGGCAATTTGTTAAACAGGAGAGAGGTTTAGAGTGATTTGGGAGGCAGGGAGAGCATGTCGTTTCTCAGTAGTACTGGGCTGGCTAACCCACAGATCAGACCCTCAGCAGGACACAGGTGATCATTGTGGTAACCACTGTCAGACATCCCCTGTCTTATCCACACCGGGTGGATTTTGAAGTTGCCAATACTAAGCTGCTCAGATCAGAAAATAGCCATTGTTCTTTTCCCTGAGAAGAAGACAAGTTCATTATAGCCATTCATCAAAGCAGATGGGTCCAGTGTGCATTAGCTACATGTCATGTTACCCTAAATAATGATATCGGGTATGGATTTGTAAAAAGATGCAGAGAAAGGACCGTTCTCTCTTCTTGTCCTGTCTTCTTTGAGTAAACGACGGTTGAACAAGGAGGAAAATGCATCTATAATTAATGTAAAGTCCCATAAGTGGTGTGTTTGGCAGACAGACTCATAAGCAAAAGAACAAAGAAGCCCTTTGAGAGGATGAGAGAGGTTTGCTGTGGCAGCCTTTGTAGAAATCTATGGTAGGAGGTACGACAAGAAGATACACTCCTCGTTCACAGTATAGAATGTAGTCTCATCTTAATGCCTCCTCTGTGGAATACAAGCTTCAATCAACTCTCATTGACTCTCATGTCACAGGCTAGCTAGACGTGTCTGAAAATGATCAGACAGAGAGGCAGACTACAGTTTCCAAATGTCTGCCTTTGTTCTTAGAAAATAAAAAGTGTTTAAAAACCAGGTAATTTGAGTTTGTTTTATTTTTTAGAAATGCTGTTACCGCAAAGTTACAATTTCTCATGAACGCTTGTATTTCAATCATAATCAAAATCAAGAGACATTCCCATGTAATGTTTCGTTTTCAGGCTAAATGCCATTTTCCCCATTTCAAATCAAACTTCAATCTAAAATGAAAATGTTTTCTGGAGTTTATGTATGTAGTAATGCTTAGTAATTAAAAGTGCATACTTTTTTGTTTTCGAGATGTGCCATTTTAATCAATGTCCTATAAGGCAATCCAAACCACTCCCTTGATGAGTACGTACAGTTAGGATAAGTACAGTATTTACGTCCGCAATCGTCACAGCTGGCTGAAACCTGTCAAGTTAAGATGTATGAGTGGATATTTAAAACTGACATAATTTCATGGTAAAGATGGAAACTGTTATTGTTGTTTGATTATTGAACCTTTTGAGGCGACTACATAATGCTTTACTCTGGATTAGGGTTCAATTTAAGCCTACTTATTTATGTAAGCAGGAAAAGGATGTTTTGAAAACTGTCTCTCTTTTAAAACACTGTAAACAAAGGCTATCAATCATAAACCTTGACAGCTATAATGGATACCAGAGATTGTTAGCACTAGGCGGCTAGCTAACACAGGCCTATGCTATGCCTCCGTCAAACAACAAAATAATGGGGAAGGGTTAAGGGGAGGTCATTTTCAATTGTATAAACTCTAAGCTTTTTTAAAAATTCTTAAAACAACTTTTTTCCCAATTATCATACAAAGAGCTCTGGAAATATTTATTTTTTAGGTTTTGAGGTTTGAAGTGAGGACTGGGATAAACAACAATCTATTGTGTGTGTCTGTAGAATGCTAGTAAGGGTTTTGAACAGTAGTTTGTATACAGTTCATGTACCAGGATATATTTTTCTTAGGTCCAACGTGTCATAGTCTACTATGCTTTCCAAGACCCCTGGTGGAATCAGCGGTTGTGTTAATATGCCTGTGTGGTCTGAGTGCCTCTTCCCTAGTCCACGTATAGAGTATTAGTGAACGCCCCTCAGCCCTGTAGCATGGTCCCGGTAACAGTGGAGAAAGTGCTTCAAGGTGTGTGTGAAGAGACTATACCAACCCTCCCTCTGTGTCCTAAGGCCTTAATCATTCATTCAAATTCAGAATAACAGAGTTCATTTGTTCTTCCTATTATATAACTGTGTTCTCTCTCTCTCTCTCTCTCTCTCTCTCTCTCTCTCTCTCTCTCTCTCTCTCTCGCTCTCTCTCTCTCTCGCTCTCTCTCTCTCTCACACACATATCCCACCAGGGATAGTCCCCACCAGGGATAGTCCCCACCAGGGATAGTCCCCACCAGGGATAGTGCCTTAAACATTTTGATTTACTGTTGTTTCATGGTGGTGGTGGTTCAAACAGAAACACACTGAATATCTCATAGAGTACAGCAGTCAATCACAATATGCATCCTCTCTGATCTCTCTACAGTTCACTGTTTTTAGAAATTGTATTTATTTTATTTATTTAACTTCTATTTAACCAGGAAGGGCTCATTGAGATTAAAATCTATTTTTCAAGAGCGCCCTGGTTTTGATCATTGTCTCTGACAAAGATGATGTTTTTCCCATAATAGAGATTTGGTATACAGACAGGTGGTGAGAAACAATATAGTCAGGCAAGGGAGGCTGTGATCTGTCTATGGGAGCCTGTCTGACCTGTAAACCGGCCTGAATCTGTCCGTCTGTCAGTGTTTGAGGGCTAATTTCCCTGATGTCATGAGTCTGGCTAACCCTGAGAGGCAGATCACAGCTTTTTATGGGAAACCATATCAATACTGCCCACGCTCCAGACACAAGGTTATGACTGATCTGCTGGGGAAATGTATTAAAGCTGCCACCCTAACAAATACCCTGGAGGATGAGTGGAGGGTATGTGCTTCTCTCCCTCCTTCCACATTATCGAATGGAGCAGCATAGATTTTATGGAGCCAGGAGGCCTGCTGTTATTGACCTGTGGCTGACATCTACTTTTTAGTTTCATAACATAATCAGCACTTGACACATGATTATAATAACTCAATTCAATTTAATGCATTCTTCTGCAAACACATTGATTTTTTTTACAGCTCCCAGAACCAATTACATTAATATCGGTGCATAATTAGTTTACACATTACTAAATTACTGACAGATTAAAAGTGAAATAGTTAAGTTCATACCCAGCTGCATAACTGCCAGAGAGGAAATTAATATGGATTCAAATGCTCCTTAGAGACTCAAGCAGTAAAAGGAAAAAATAAATAAAAGCAACAATCTATAAAGCAAGCTTGCAGAAGGAAATCCTCTCTGCAGGCCTGGTGTTAGTTTCCAGTTGGGATATTGAGGGCCAGGTAATTAATATGGTCCCTAATTAGATCTGCATATGAAAATCGATGGCTCCTGGTAACAGCCGGGGACTCGGGGCCTTTATGGACACGTACTGTAGGCATGCAGAGACCAGAGCAGCTTCATCTCAAAGCCTTCCATTCATCCTGCCTTCAGAGCCTTCAGCCCTGGACATGGCACGCAGCAGAGGTTTGTTTTAATGCTGCATACCTCTGATATTATATGTGTCTGTTTACAGTACAGTGTGGGTGGTAGTGGCCATGGTAGTGCCAGTATTTTCACTGCCCTACACCTTCACCTCACCCATAGTGTGCATGGATTTGTGACCCTATGTGCAGATATGGAGACATGGCAGAGAGCAGGTACGCATCATGTACCCAAGGAAACATCCCTCGTCGGTTCTGTGAGGCAGATCCCTGCACGCGTCTCTGCTTCTCCTCTACTGAAGAGTTGTGAACAGATCAAACAGATTCCTTTCAGTGCAGAGCTGCTTGATGACATTTTATCGCTAACTCTTCAGCAGAAGAACTGCTTGATGGCACGCTATCGCTAACTTTTCAGCAGGGAAGCTGCTTGATGGCACGCTATCGCTAACTTTTCAGCAGGGAAGCTGCTTGATGGCATGATAACATTTCAGCAGAGAAACTGCTTGATGGTACGCTATTAGCTATTGCTAACTTTTCAGCAGAAATGTATTGCTCTGACCTTTGATGTCCCCCAATTGATCCAATGTCCTGAGTGGCCATTTCCCCAGAAACAAACATGTATAATTGGTATTGGGTTCCAATGGTTCTCTCTCAATGTCTTGGGATGCTTTGCAGCAATATAAATCAATTCACACTTATAGAAACAATATGGGCGCATTAGTGCTGACTGCTGGTCATTTTAAAAGCGTCTGGGAGGGAAACTTCAATAGACTGTGATTAGGCACAACCAATCTATCTTGATCTATCTATCCTGAGTCTTCTAATAGCAAGCAGAAGCTAAGGAAGATGAGGAAATGTCAATCATACTCGATTTTTACTTCCAAGGTGTTTGAACTCCTGAGTCTTCAATTTGAGGGACGGGTGTTTTTCTTTTTCACTAAACAAAAGAACAATGACATCAATATAATCAGGGGAAAGAAAGATGCATTTAAATAGGTGCTGTAGTACATGAGGAAAACAAATACTTGACTACTGAGGTATTTACCACCTTGACATTCTACTGTATGCAATCTGCCCTCAGAAGTCTCTCACACCTTATTAATGGGCATAAATGCTTTAAGTATATTTAGCAAAGGTGAGACTACGAACATATGGCTGAGAAAATTTTGTGCTTTCTCATTACACATACACAGGAGATTTCTGAGGCATGCATTCATGTGTTTTGACACTGAACACGTTTTAGGTGCCAGTGCTTCAGGCTCTTTAGTATGGTGTCATTTGTTTTACAATTTTTGTCTGTTTCAGTTAGCTATGATAGCTAGCTACCTTTTCACAGTCGTCATGTTTGTGAGAGTAAAAGTCGTACATCAGCAGCAGTAGTCTGACTTAACGCATTTCAATATCTCTTACATGTTTTCCCAATTACAACGTCATAAAAAGCCCCATTTGTATTGAGTTGGTAATCCTTGTATCGTTTGATCTGTGCTTAAAAAAAATTTAATCTCAAAGGTGATCTAATCTTGCTCCTTTTTGGGTATTACTCAGAGAAAATGAAAGCAGACTACTTAGACAACTCCCTCATGATAAATATAGATATTTACATAATTCCCCCAGTTCCTCTCAACATTGATTTGTTTAATTTTCCCAACATTTCTCTCCAGCCCGCTGGTCTAGTTAGTGGTCTTCATACCCGCCTTTGATGTTGTCTGTTCGGAGCCACAGTAAAGCATGGAGAACTATCCTTTAGCTAATTATCCTCAAGGTCTAATAACTGTGGGTTGAGGGTCTACAGAGGAGAGCTGCCTACAGAGGAATCTCCTAATCATTCTCTCTAAATGTCTGTAGTACACTGAGAGACTCTGGTTGCCTACTGGAGTTTTAACCAACCTATAACTATGGGTAGCATGAGGCAGTGGTGTGGCTTTACAGTTGTGGATTCAGTAGTAAATCAGTGTATACTATATATTGGATGCTGCTGCTTTAAAGCCTAGTGGGTCAATCTCAGGAGTTACAGGCACAGCTGGAACCCAGTCTGATTATGCCTCCTCACAGAGCACCCAGGTTTATGTGCCATATTTTTTCCATAACTAATTAGCTCGAAAATCAACACGTGTAGGCTGCTAGCACTTTCAGTGAACTCCTCACACATTAGAGCTGTGATGCTACTGAAACTATAGTATGAATGACCAGGAGAGAAGCCATTTGAGTAATTTACCTTGTTCACAATTTATGTTCACCTGTCTCGGAAATTACAACAATGGACATATTAACAGCATATTTAATGCAGTTATGCGTACGACACGGCACTTAATCTTAATTGCCTCTTCTGCTAATTGATGTAGAACAGTAAAAGGGGAACAGCTGAATTACACACATTAATTTGTCATCCTCCACTCTGACCCTCTCGCAAGGTAACACACCTAATGGTTTTTGGGCTGAGGAGCCTGGGGGAGGTTTGGAGGAGGCTAGGGGGAGGCTCGGAGGAGGCTGAGAGCTGGGGGGGGGGGCTAGGGAGGAGGCTTGGGTACCTGTCCACTCAACCACGGGCCGGCCCTGCTGCTGTTTACTCAGCTGTAGGCTTTCTCTCTCTCTCTCTGTCCAGTCTAAGGGCACAGGAACAGGTCGCTAAATATTTCATTTCCCAAGTAAAACACGCTTCCCCTCTTCAGTTGTAAAAAGAAACAGATCACAGTGATGAATGTGCAATCAGCCTGATTAACTCATTATTAGACGTCCAACTGGATCCTCCGAAGGGAAATGAGGGCAAGACAGAAAAGATTGTTTATGTCCCAGGCATACTTGTTGCCAGCTGGGTGTGTGGAGCTGTGGAACTCTATGGAACTCTGTGGAGCTGTGCTGTGAAGGCTTGAAATGTGAAAATGTGTCGTATAAGGTCAGGTTTTTTTTCCAGAAGCACCTGGGAAGAGGGATGTTTAGCATTTGTGATGGGATGCTATACGTGTTTGGGACTGTGGTATAGTAACTGATTCATTCTCTCCAACCCTTTGTTTACCTCTCGCTGCTCTCTCTTTTCCTCTTTCTCTGTTTGACTCTCTCTCTCTCTTCCTTCCCCTCTTTGCTGACCCTTGGATTGCCAGCAGATGGAGCTGCAGTCTCTTACCAATCCCCCTACAAGAGGATGAACAAGACAACACATGCTGCATCCACTCACTTATACACCACACGCTTTATTTAAAAAACGGAGTCCGGTTTAGTTCCTGAGTTGAAGCAAATGTTTGTTGAAATAAGTGGAGATTTCCTGGTTTTCTTTAGCAGTAAAAAAGGAGAAAACAGTATTTTTATTGGTTGAGCTCGTGGTGTTCTGTGATTACCTTACTTTCCCTCTGCTGTGATCTTTCTTTTTTTGCTGCTTTGCTTTCAGATAATGTTTTCCGTTCCAGTTACTTGTTCCAGTTACAGAGAGGGTGCCTGCCGGTGGGCTGTGTGTGGCTCTGTGTAGGGGCTTACTCTGATGGAACGTAACGTAGCTGGTAGGATGTTCTGCATGGGCTAAAGATCAGAGCTCTGTAGCGAGGCTGCGCTGAGTGGCATTATGGATGTAAGTAAGAGCAGCACTGACTGACTAACTTACACTTTTATAAGCACACAGAGGAGAGGTGTCTGGGCTGAGGAGAGAGGAGAGCATGCTGGTTGTTCATATTAAGTGCTAATGATTAAGCTGAACATCAGGCCATCAGCCACTGGGCCTTGTTGTCAGATGGAATATAGATGCTATTTAGCTAGGATTTGTCATGTGAAATATTTAATATAGTATTATAATAATAATATTATAAATTATATTTTATGTTCATTTATGTTCATTGATAATATCATTGGCTTTTTCATAAAAATCTGTCAGTTAAAATGTTTGATATCCTTACTTGTATGACTTTTATGTCTGTTTTAAATTGTTGTGACACAGTTTCAATTTTCATGTCGAGTAATTTGTCTGTACCCTGTAAGGGTGAGGTAGGTCTGTTCAGAGCAGAGAGGGCATAGCGTGTAAGCCATTGAGAACAGGAATGTGAGAGAGCATTATTGCTCACACTTGATGTGAATGGAAAGGGGTTGAAGAAATGACAGCGTTACAGTGGGTGGTAGGGCCTCAGTACAGCCTGGGAGGAAATGGAATGAGAAAGTGCAGTCAGGCAGACCACTCATTCAGCATGACAAATGGGAAAGGCCAAGGGGATACCTGATACCACACTGTGGGCTAGCAGCATGCACCTGCCTGGCCAGGCTCCATGTGCATGCCACTGGAAGTCATGTTAACGCTAATTATAGTAATAGCAAAAATGCTGCTAGAATTGGTGATAATAGGAAATAGTTGTAATAATAATATCAATAATATCAATAATAACAAATATACTTTTAAAGTTATAAATTATTCAATTCAAAAGTATTTTAAAATGTACTTACATTGAAATTGATAGATTCATATTCATTGTGTACTTTCCATTGAAAGGGTGTTCTGCAAAGACAGTTGAAT
Organism: Oncorhynchus kisutch; assembly: GCF_002021735.2. Lineage (NCBI taxonomy): Eukaryota > Metazoa > Chordata > Actinopteri > Salmoniformes > Salmonidae > Oncorhynchus > Oncorhynchus kisutch. The sequence continues at coordinate 75,099,346 of NC_034181.2, read as the reverse complement.
GTAACAGTTACATTCAACTTATGTATCATCATCAGTTAACCTTCATTAAGTACCTTTATTTATATATTCTTTATATTTTCAGCTAAATATAAGTGTAAAATATGTATATTTTATTGTAAATGTAAATGTTATTGTAAATGTATAAGTATGAAATTGCTAATCATCCATCAGTAATATTGTTAGTTTACCACTCAAGACATGTTAAGTTCAGGAAATACAGGCCATTTTAGTATCATTCCTGTGTTAAAAAAAATACGTAAATAGCAAAGTCACAATAACACAGCACAAATTGTTTTCTATTTGTTTTACCAAGAAAACTCTAATAAACACATTCTCTAAGTCATGGAAAGGCAGACTTTCCGCTCTCCAGCAGAATTACAGTATCCATGTCAGAGTGCTGCTGATGAGTGTGATTACATGTTAGACTGTGGAAACAAAACATCCCAGTATTTGTATGAACAGTACACCTCCCGTGACATTCTTTGATTGGCTTGGCTTTCCTCAGTAGCTACTTCAGATCTAGGTTCCATCTGAAGAGTACTCTGATCTACTTTCCTGTCTGTCTGTGCAGAACAAGATTGTTGTCACCAAGTTTCCGCTGTGGATTTGACAGTACTTGATTTATCAGTTAATAGAATATAAACATAGGATTATGAAGATTAAAATGAAGCAGATTTGGATTGATTAAGCTGTAAAGTAAATCCTCAGAATTTATGCTAATGGCATTTCGTGTTCAGATTCCGCCATTGCAGGGTGGGGCTCTGAAGAGCAGTCATGTGCCTCAGTATGTCTCTACTGTACTGATACACCTACTATCATATGAAAAATTAAAAGCAATAATACCTGCTTTGTCTTTTATTTTCGTCCAGCTCAGCTTTCCTCAGCTCTGCTTAAACAGAAAGGCATTAATGAGCACACACAGAGTTAATGACTCTGTTTCTACAGACAGACAGGATGTCACAAGCCACATGTCATGAGGTTTACATCTAAATTAACTCATATACCAAATTCCACTGGCATATTAAATCTATGAGAGCTGTCTAGAATTGGAAGGGACAGGGAGTGCAATAATCCAATTGTAGGACAGGACACAGCGAGAGACATAGTGGAGAGGACGAGAGGTGGTCTGTATGTCTCTCTGTCTACACAGCTTGTTCAGATTGGCTGGGCAGAATGTGTTTCACCCACCCTGATATGGTCACTCTGGCTGGTGCAGTCAGTGAGGAGGACTCCCCTCCTCCGCTCTCACAGCCAGGCAGATAAACTGTGGTCACTCACACTGGTCAGTCAGTCAGGGGCGTCAGGGTGCATGCAGCGTGTCGTAAAAAAACTCAATCTGGTCTCCCATTTCTGTGTTTATATTGGGCAGGGGAATGACCACAGACTGACAGTAGAAGGCCCTGCTCTCTCTGTCCAAAGGACAAAAATAATGGTCTGTTTTCACTAGACAAATACATGACCTCATTCTCCCAATTTCATGTCAATATGTTTTTTTGGGGGGTGCACATTCCGTAGAATAGAATGGAGAATAACATAGAATATGAACATCATGTTAACTTTATAGAGGTGTTTATAGTTTTTTTTACTCATATTGTGAGTGTTTATTATAGTTCATTGTAGATAAACACAATAATGCATGTTTATCCATTGATGGATGTGGATTAGACTGAATACTGTAGGTGTGAAAATAATGTAAAAAGTATGACATTAACAGAAAGATAAATGACATTGACAATACACATTACATTCATATATGTATTCAATATTTTGTATTTCACTATAAATATAGAATCATTATTTAAGGGGTTGAATGTGAACATACACATATTTGACAATCACCAACCTTGGAATCAAATGATTCTGACATGACAAGAGTGGATGTCAGTTTGTTTTTGTGTTAGTCAGTGTGTTACTGTGTGTAGACGCCCACACTGTGGTTAGAATAAGTGTGCTAACTCTTGCCTGTTTGTGTGTGTGCCATTATATCCTATCTAGTCATGAGGTTGTAATGAGTTAGTTCCTCCTCACCCCAGGGTGCTGCTGTGGGATAGGACACTGCCCCATGGTTTCTAGTTGGCTTCGTCATGTGAATTGTGTTGAGTGGTGTTGCATGGTCCTGTGGAGCTCTGTTGATCCAGTATTTACACCACGGTGACCAGGGTAGTGTTGTGCAGGTCAGAGTAGATGGATTGGGGGAACTACTGTGTTACACCTTGCTGCTACAGCAGAAAACAGGTAGAGCACCTGTGTAGTAGTGAACACCACTTCCAAAGAAAATCACACATAAGGACTCCATAGGCACACTGCTACGTTTTGTCTGTCACAAAGTAGTTGGAAAATGCATATTAACACTGGCCGTCTCTGGCAGTTTTGTAGCCGTTCCCAATTAGCTTTTCATTTCTTTCTAAATATTATTTTATTGAATTGAAAAGAAGCTAACAACACAAAGTCTGCTTAGTTTTATGCTGTCGTTTGTAAAGCAAATTGGACAAACCACAGAGAATTATGAGATGTGCAGAAGTGTCAACAGCAAAGAATACATTTGCAAAGGATACATTTTCTTTATTTCCAACCTTCTATCCCAATTTACTGAACTTTTACACATCAGTTGCATGATATATTGTAGCCATATCATTAGATGAAAGTCAAACAGAAATAGACAGTTATTGTACTATGTTGAAAGACCTGAATTTAGTGTTTGTTGAACCATAGCAAATAACATCTAAAAAGTAAATATATGTTTGACATATTTATTGTAGTAAATAAATCTGGTTTCTAACATTTCAGTCGGAATTCCACTTAAAAATTAGGGTCTCTCTACCTTGCAACTTTATTTGGAAAATAATATGGTGTGGTGGCCTTTGCTTTAGTCTGTTTCACGTGTTCAGACTTGTTTGTATATGGCTGCTTCTCAAAGTCGGTTCAATATCCCTGGTCTGTTTCCCACTGTATTTACATGCATTCTCTCACTGTGGTCATATTGTGTTTCAGTACCTCTGGCAGCCAAGTTTTACTGAAATAACTAGCGCTGAGTTGCTTTACTTTTTAGTCGAACGCAACACAAGCATCTGGGATAATCGCGTATTAGTCAGGATCATTCTCTCTCTGAGAAAGAAAAGTGGCATTTGTAAACAAATCTGTGATTTCATTGGATTGCATAGCACAGTATCACAAGTGTTAAAAAAAAAGCGAATTGATTTGTCAAATACAATCAAATAAAAATGTAACTCCTTTGGCTCTGTAATAAGATTATATTGGGGTAATCAACGAGTTGCTGACCAAATCACTAGAATGTATCACTTGGACAAAAACTATTTCACAACCTATATTTTCTGAGAAACATATTTGTGGGATAATCAAAGAGTTCTAGCAGAGAGTCCTCATCCTATGCCTATATTTATATAGTTTTTTACTATTTTGTACATTGTAGAATAATAGTGAACACATCAAAACTATGAAATAACACATGGAATCATGTAGTAACCAAAAAAGTGTTAAACAAATCATTGTCTTCAAAGTAGCCACCCTTTGCCTTGATGACAGCTTTGCACACGCTTGGCATTCTCTCAACCAGCTTCACTTGGAATGCTTTTCCAACAGTCTTGAAGGAGTTCCCACATATGCTGAGCAATTGTTGGCTGCTTTTCCTTCACTATGTGATTCAACTCATCCCAAACCATCTCACTTGGGTTGAGGTCGGGTGATTGTGGAGGCCAGGTCATTATTCTACAATGTAGAAAATAGTAAAAATAAAGAAAAACCCTGGAATGAGTAGGTGTGTCCAAAATATTGCCTGGTACTGTATATAGTCAAAGAGATAGGTATCTTAAATTACAAAATTATACATTGGTTTCCTTACCATGCAAGCAGTCTATGGGCAAGTTATGACAGCAATCCATGTTTGGTTTAGGTTCCCTGGAACTGTTTCCACATGCTAACGTTTGACTAATTCAGCATTTTTAATTATATACAACTGATTGTGAAGCTTAATAAAGTTACGAATAGAGGTTTTGAAAATGATGCGTGAAAATGCTAATATTGGTCCCATGACTTGAATGGGATTTGTGCCACAAATGCTAAAACATTAGCATGTGGAAGTAGTGCCGGGGAAACTAAACCTGATCATGGATTGCTGTCATACCTTGTCCATAGACTGCTTACAGGGTAAGGAAACCAATGTGTAATTTTGTAATTTGTGTGAATTATCCCTTTAACTTTAACATTTTGTTTTCGCCAGACCCATTTTGTGTTTCTATTCTATGAGAACATTCAAATGTCCCTCGCAGATCCAAACTAGAGAAATATTTATTTATTGATGATAAGCAAGAGATTGTATTTGGCTCATCCTGTGGTTGGCATGTGTTCAGTGGTACATTACATTACATGTACTGTCTAGCAGAGTCATATGAGGCCATTGGTTAAAGCATGTTTATCCCATGTATGACGAGGTCAGGGACATCTGTTGTTCTGATGCTCAATAGAGCAAACAATATGTTTTGAATTAAGATTATATGTGTTGAATAAGCCTTATCTTTCTTATTTACACAATCTATATTGATTTAAATATGCTTTGTAGATTAAAGTAGATGAGTTAATCTGCTGGTCTCCCCCATGTTGTCTCTGAGCTGCGAGGGGGAGAGGAGCTATAATAATCCAGAGATATAATCCTATGATTCTTTCAAGCTTTTTTTGTGTTGTTAAATGCCAGGCATTTGTTTTGATTTAATATCATCCTAATCTGCTTTAGCTGCCAGTCGGTCGCTGTCTAGCATTAGAGCAGACTGGATTTCGTCTATTCCATGCATAACTCTGACGGGGCATGAGGGCAAGAGAATAGCGTAGAAATAAATGAGGCCAGATAGCAACTCAAACTAAAAACATTAGTGACTGACCATCCATTATTGCTCACAGAAACCTAAACGCTATAGTCGTACACCATGATGTGCTCAGTAATTATTTGGGAACTAATCTGTGTGATTGACCATTCATTTTTCAAAAGTTTGGGACTATAAGTTTCTATCTGCTTTTTGTAAAAATGTTGTTAATGACATAGCATTGTTCTGTTCACTGTTCTCTGCCTATATAATACTCCAAAAACCCAATTCATGTTAAGTTCATAAGAATACAAGATTTAAAAAATCGCTGACAATTTTAAACCAATGAGGGATCGGCATTAAACCAAATTATCTCAGAATCATATTTTTTTGCAAATAGAACATTATAGTCCCAAGCTCTCGAATTGCTAACATAAACTTAAATGCTAGTGTCGAAAAACCATGAAGTGCTCAGTAATTATTAGGGAACTAATCTGTGTTACAATACTGTAGATTTATCATGGGCATGTCAAATCTGGATATTTTACATGAATGGTTCGTTATTATCCTGTTTGGTTATTATTCTGTTTGATGTGATGCACGAATGTTGAGAATTGTGGATGCTGACTGAAACAAGCCACTTGCATTGTAATCAGGTGACAATATATTCAAATGTCTTCTGAACACTCAGTGTTTCTTCTTCTTCTTCTTCTTTCTGTCATCCTTTGATGATGCTGCTGATTAATCTTCTTTTTTTAAAACATTTTATAAATTATTTCTATAGATTGAATCTTGTCATTAATGTGTATTAAAAGTCTATGAGGTACATGCATAGCTAAGTCTTATTCTTATCTCTTATCCAGGAGGATAATCAGGAAGAGCATACAACCTAGGCCATGAACTATGAGTGTTGCAGAGGGCAGCACCTGCATGGGGAACCTTTTAGGATGTATTGTTCAGTAAAAAGTTTAGCCAAATTATCTGTACAAAATCCAACAGGTCTTTCTTGGAATCTTATTTAATAGGTATTTACTGTCATAGCTAGTTTAAAATAATTGAACTGTCATATAAAGCTTATCCTCATTATTTTCCAGTGCTATTTTTACTCTGTTGTTTATTGTAAGTAGATTCAGTTCCTGGAAGATCTCTTTACTCCCTCTGACTTGCCCTGTCCAATATTATTAGGTGCTATGAGTTCAGCCTGTGCTAAATCTGTTAATGCATAAGACCATAAGAGCCTCTTATGTTCCAGGCAGGTCGGGGTGAAGACACATCAGATTAATATTTGATCATGCAGAAGGGCCCTTAATCAGATCTGCTTATTCCCTCAGCTGAGTGCTCCCCAGCAATTATCATAATTGTTGCTGCTAAACACGCTTGTCTTCACAGCTGCCTGCCTGGCTGACTGGATGCCGGCTGGTTGGGTGTGAGTGAGCCTAACTACGTGCTCCGTGAGAAGGGGATTCCAGCACCAAACCCAATTAATGGTCAGAAAACGGACGGCTGGGCTGGGCTGCAGAGGGGAGGGGAAGGGAAGGCCGAGGCTGGGCTGGCCATGCCTGTTCCCACTATGAGCGCTGTGCCCCAGAGTCTCCAGTCTCTCTACTATACCTCCTCCACTGTACCTCCTGGAGCTACCTGGAGCTCTAGAGGAAACACTCAGTAATACAGTTCTCAGCTACACCAAGAGCCTCGGCTGATAAGAGTGAAATCAAAGCTGCACATCAAAAGGAAAATGACTATTAGGGACTAAAAATATCTCTATTAAAATGCACAGCTTATAGTGTTCTCCAGGCCGCCAGAGTGGGCCTGCCTGACTGACTGACTGACTGCATGACTGCCTGACTGCACAGTTCATCCTGCCTCAGTTCCCACTCTCTGCTTCCTCACCCCTGCCTCTCTCTCTCTCGCTGTCTCTTGGTCACCTTCCTCGTCTGTCTCTTGTCAAGCTCTTCATCTCGATCTTTCTTCTCTGTCCTGTACTTGTTTTTAATGTTTCTGTAAGCCTTATGTTTCTCTTGCAGTGATTTGGAAAGAAAGACAGGATTTGACATTTAACACATAAAATGTGTGTAATGTTATGGAATAATTACTTATGCTTGAAATAATACATCTTTGAATTAATAAATATCTATTTAATATTGTATATTTAAATAACAATGTTTAATAAAAAATATACCTGTGTGTTAAAGGTATACAGGAAATTAAATGAAATCTTCTTACTGAAACTGACATAGTCAGGATGCCACCCAGCTGTACCCCCACTGTGAATAGTGTGAGCAACATCCCCTCATGCCACCCAGCTGTACCCCCACTGTGAATAGTGTGGGCAACATCCCCTCATGCCACCCAGCTGTACCCCCACTGTGAATAGTGTGAGCAACATCCCCTCATGCCACCCAGCTGTACCCCCACTGTGAATAGTGTGAGCAACATCCCCTCATGCCACCCAGCTGTACCCCCACTGTGAATAGTGTGGGCAACATCCCCTCATGCCACCCAGCTGTACCCCCACTGTGAATAGTGTGGGCAACATCCCCTCATGCCACCCAGCTGTACTCACACTGTGAATAGTGTGGGCAACATCCCCTCATGCCACCCAGCTGTACTCCCACTGTGAATAGTGTGAGCAACATCCCCTCATGCCACCCAGCTGTACTCCCACTGTGAATAGTGTGGGCAACATCCCCTCATGCCACCCAGCTGTACCCCCACTGTGAATAGTGTGGGCAACATCCCCTCATGCCACCCAGCTGTACCCCCACTGTGAATAGTGTGGGCAACATCCCCTCATGCCACCCAGCTGTACTCCCACTGTGAATAGTGTGGGCAACATCCCCTCATGCCACCCAGCTGTACTCCCACTGTGAATAGTGTGAGCAACATCCCCTCATGCCACCCAGCTGTACTCCCACTGTGAATAGTGTGGGCAACATCCCCTCATGCCACCCAGCTGTACCCCCACTGTGAATAGTGTGGGCAACATCCCCTCATGCCACCCAGCTGTACCCCCACTGTGAATAGTGTGAGCAACATCCCCTCATGTCAGTCAGCTGTACCCCCACTGTGAATAGTGTGAGCAACATCCCCTCATGTCAGTCAGCTGTACCCCCACTGTGAATAGTGTGGGCAACATCCCCTCATGCCACCCAGCTGTACTCCCACTGTGAATAGTGTGGGCAACATCCCCTCATGCCACCCAGCTGTACCCCCACTGTGAATAGTGTGGGCAACATCCCCTCATGCCACCCAGCTGTACTCCCACTGTGAATAGTGTGGGCAACATCCCCTCATGTCAGTCAGCTGTACCCCCACTGTGAATAGTGTGGGCAACATCCCCTCATGCCACCCAGCTGTACCCCCACTGTGAATAGTGTGGGCAACATCCCCTCATGCCACCCAGCTGTACTCCCACTGTGAATAGTGTGGGCAACATCCCCTCATGCCACCCAGCTGTACCCCCACTGTGAATAGTGTGGGCAACATCCCCTCATGCCACCCAGCTGTACCCCCACTGTGAATAGTGTGGGCAACATCCCCTCATGCCACCCAGCTGTACCCCCACTGTGAATAGTGTGAGCAACATCCCCTCATGTCAGTCAGCTGTACCCCCACTGTGAATAGTGTGAGCAACATCCCCTCATGTCAGTCAGCTGTACCCCCACTGTGAATAGTGTGGGCAACATCCCCTCATGCCACCCAGCTGTACTCCCACTGTGAATAGTGTGGGCAACATCCCCTCATGCCACCCAGCTGTACCCCCACTGTGAATAGTGTGGGCAACATCCCCTCATGCCACCCAGCTGTACTCCCACTGTGAATAGTGTGGGCAACATCCCCTCATGTCAGTCAGCTGTACCCCCACTGTGAATAGTGTGGGCAACATCCCCTCATGCCACCCAGCTGTACCCCCACTGTGAATAGTGTGAGCAACATCCCCTCATGCCACCCAGCTGTACCCCCACTGTGAATAGTGTGGGCAACATCCCCTCATGCCACCCAGCTGTACTCCCACTGTGAATAGTGTGGGCAACATCCCCTCATGCCACCCAGCTGTACTCCCACTGTGAATAGTGTGAGCAACATCCCCTCATGCCACCCAGCTGTACCCCCACTGTGAATAGTGTGGGCAACATCCCCTCATGCCACCCAGCTGTACCCCCACTGTGAATAGTGTGGGCAACATCCCCTCATGCCACCCAGCTGTACCCCCACTGTGAATAGTGTGGGCAACATCCCCTCATGCCACCCAGCTGTACCCCCACTGTGAATAGTGTGGGCAACATCCCCTCATGCCACCCAGCTGTACCCCCACTGTGAATAGTGTGGGCAACATCCCCTCATGTCAGTCAGCTGTACCCCCACTGTGAATAGTGTGAGCAACATCCCCTCATGTCAGTCAGCTGTACCCCCACTGTGAATAGTGTGAGCAACATCCCCTCATGCCACCCAGCTGTACCCCCACTGTGAATAGTGTGAGCAACATCCCCTCATGCCACCCAGCTGTACCCCCACTGTGAATAGTGTGAGCAACATCCCCTCATGCCACCCAGCTGTACTCCCACTGTGAATAGTGTGGGCAACATCCCCTCATGCCACCCAGCTGTACTCCCACTGTGAATAGTGTGAGCAACATCCCCTCATGCCACCCAGCTGTACCCCCACTGTGAATAGTGTGAGCAACATCCCCTCATGCCACCCAGCTGTACTCCCACTGTGAATAGTGTGAGCAACATCCCCTCATGCCACCCAGCTGTACTCCCACTGTGAATAGTGTGGGCAACATCCCCTCATGCCACCCAGCTGTACTCCCACTGTGAATAGTGTGAGCAACATCCCCTCATGCCACCCAGCTGTACTCCCACTGTGAATAGTGTGGGCAACATCCCCTCATGCCACCCAGCTGTACTCCCACTGTGAATAGTGTGGGCAACATCCCCTCATGCCACCCAGCTGTACTCCCACTGTGAATAGTGTGAGCAACATCCCCTCATGCCACCCAGCTGTACTCCCACTGTGAATAGTGTGAGCAACATCCCCTCATGCCACCCAGCTGTACTCCCACTGTGAATAGTGTGAGCAACATCCTCTCATGTCAGTCAGCTGTACTCCCACTGTGAATAGTGTGGGCAACATCCTCTCATGTCAGTCAGCTGTACCCCCACTGTGAATAGTGTGGGCAACATCCTCTCATGTCAGTCAGCTGTACTCCCACTGTGAATAGTGTGGGCAACATCCTCTCATGTCAGTCAGCTGTACTCCCACTGTGAATAGTGTGGGCAACATCCTCTCATGTCAGTCAGCTGTACCCCCACTGTGAATAGTGTGGGCAACATCCCCTCATGTCAGTCAGCTGTACTCCCACTGTGAATAGTGTGGGCAACATCCCCTCATGCCACCCAGCTGTACCCCCACTGTGAATAGTGTGGGCAACATCCCCTCATGCCACCCAGCTGTACCCCCACTGTGAATAGTGTGAGCAACATCCCCTCATGTCAGTCAGCTGTACCCCCACTGTGAATAGTGTGAGCAACATCCCCTCATGTCAGTCAGCTGTACCCCCACTGTGAATAGTGTGGGCAACATCCCCTCATGCCACCCAGCTGTACTCCCACTGTGAATAGTGTGGGCAACATCCCCTCATGCCACCCAGCTGTACCCCCACTGTGAATAGTGTGGGCAACATCCCCTCATGCCACCCAGCTGTACTCCCACTGTGAATAGTGTGGGCAACATCCCCTCATGTCAGTCAGCTGTACCCCCACTGTGAATAGTGTGGGCAACATCCCCTCATGCCACCCAGCTGTACCCCCACTGTGAATAGTGTGGGCAACATCCCCTCATGCCACCCAGCTGTACTCCCACTGTGAATAGTGTGGGCAACATCCCCTCATGCCACCCAGCTGTACCCCCACTGTGAATAGTGTGGGCAACATCCCCTCATGCCACCCAGCTGTACCCCCACTGTGAATAGTGTGGGCAACATCCCCTCATGCCACCCAGCTGTACCCCCACTGTGAATAGTGTGAGCAACATCCCCTCATGTCAGTCAGCTGTACCCCCACTGTGAATAGTGTGAGCAACATCCCCTCATGTCAGTCAGCTGTACCCCCACTGTGAATAGTGTGGGCAACATCCCCTCATGCCACCCAGCTGTACTCCCACTGTGAATAGTGTGGGCAACATCCCCTCATGCCACCCAGCTGTACCCCCACTGTGAATAGTGTGGGCAACATCCCCTCATGCCACCCAGCTGTACTCCCACTGTGAATAGTGTGGGCAACATCCCCTCATGTCAGTCAGCTGTACCCCCACTGTGAATAGTGTGGGCAACATCCCCTCATGCCACCCAGCTGTACCCCCACTGTGAATAGTGTGAGCAACATCCCCTCATGCCACCCAGCTGTACCCCCACTGTGAATAGTGTGGGCAACATCCCCTCATGCCACCCAGCTGTACTCCCACTGTGAATAGTGTGGGCAACATCCCCTCATGCCACCCAGCTGTACTCCCACTGTGAATAGTGTGAGCAACATCCCCTCATGCCACCCAGCTGTACCCCCACTGTGAATAGTGTGGGCAACATCCCCTCATGCCACCCAGCTGTACCCCCACTGTGAATAGTGTGGGCAACATCCCCTCATGCCACCCAGCTGTACCCCCACTGTGAATAGTGTGGGCAACATCCCCTCATGCCACCCAGCTGTACCCCCACTGTGAATAGTGTGGGCAACATCCCCTCATGCCACCCAGCTGTACCCCCACTGTGAATAGTGTGGGCAACATCCCCTCATGTCAGTCAGCTGTACCCCCACTGTGAATAGTGTGAGCAACATCCCCTCATGTCAGTCAGCTGTACCCCCACTGTGAATAGTGTGAGCAACATCCCCTCATGCCACCCAGCTGTACCCCCACTGTGAATAGTGTGAGCAACATCCCCTCATGCCACCCAGCTGTACCCCCACTGTGAATAGTGTGAGCAACATCCCCTCATGCCACCCAGCTGTACTCCCACTGTGAATAGTGTGGGCAACATCCCCTCATGCCACCCAGCTGTACTCCCACTGTGAATAGTGTGAGCAACATCCCCTCATGCCACCCAGCTGTACCCCCACTGTGAATAGTGTGAGCAACATCCCCTCATGCCACCCAGCTGTACTCCCACTGTGAATAGTGTGAGCAACATCCCCTCATGCCACCCAGCTGTACTCCCACTGTGAATAGTGTGGGCAACATCCCCTCATGCCACCCAGCTGTACTCCCACTGTGAATAGTGTGAGCAACATCCCCTCATGCCACCCAGCTGTACTCCCACTGTGAATAGTGTGGGCAACATCCCCTCATGCCACCCAGCTGTACTCCCACTGTGAATAGTGTGGGCAACATCCCCTCATGCCACCCAGCTGTACTCCCACTGTGAATAGTGTGAGCAACATCCCCTCATGCCACCCAGCTGTACTCCCACTGTGAATAGTGTGAGCAACATCCCCTCATGCCACCCAGCTGTACTCCCACTGTGAATAGTGTGAGCAACATCCCCTCATGTCAGTCAGCTGTACCCCCACTGTGAATAGTGTGGGCAACATCCTCTCATGCCACCCAGCTGTACTCCCACTGTGAATAGTGTGGGCAACATCCCCTCATGCCACCCAGCTGTACTCCCACTGTGAATAGTGTGAGCAACATCCCCTCATGCCACCCAGCTGTACTCCCACTGTGGATAGTGTGAGCAACATCCCCTCATGCCACCCAGCTGTACTCCCACTGTGAATAGTGTGAGCAACATCCCCTCATGCCACCCAGCTGTACTCCCACTGTGAATAGTGTGGGCAACATCCCCTCATGCCACCCAGCTGTACTCCCACTGTGAATAGTGTGGGCAACATCCCCTCATGCCACCCAGCTGTACTCCCACTGTGAATAGTGTGGGCAACATCCCCTCATGCCACCCAGCTGTACTCCCACTGTGAATAGTGTGGGCAACATCCCCTCATGCCACCCAGCTGTACTCCCACTGTGAATAGTGTGGGCAACATCCCCTCATGCCACCCAGCTGTACTCCCACTGTGAATAGTGTGAGCAACATCCCCTCATGCTACCCAGCTGTACCCTCACTGTGAATAGTGTGGGCAACATCCCCTCATGCCACCCAGCTGTACTCCCACTGTGAATAGTGTGGGCAACATCCCCTCATGCCACCCAGCTGTACTCCCACTGTGAATAGTGTGGGCAACATCCCCTCATGCCACCCAGCTGTACCCTCACTGTGAATAGTGTGAGCAACATCCCCTCATGCTACCCAGCTGTACTCCCACTGTGAATAGTGTGGGCAACATCCCCTCATGCCACCCAGCTGTACTCCCACTGTGAATAGTGTGGGCAACATCCCCTCATGCCACCCAGCTGTACCCTCACTGTGAATAGTGTGAGCAACATCCCCTCATGTCAGTCAGCTGTACTCCCACTGTGAATAGTGTGAGCAACATCCCCTCATGTCAGTCAGCTGTACCCTCACTGTGAATAGTGTGGGCAACATCCCCTCATGTCAGTCAGCTGTACTCCCACTGTGAATAGTGTGGGCAACATCCCCTCATGTCAGTCAGCTGTACCCCCACTGTGAATAGTGTGAGCAACATCCCCTCATGTCAGTCAGCTGTACCCCCACTGTGAATAGTGTGAGCAACATCCCCTCATGCCACCCAGCTGTACTCCCACTGTGAATAGTGTGGGCAACATCCCCTCATGCCACCCAGCTGTACTCCCACTGTGAATAGTGTGGGCAACATCCCCTCATGCCACCCAGCTGTACTCCCACTGTGAATAGTGTGGGCAACATCCCCTCATGCCACCCAGCTGTACTCCCACTGTGAATAGTGTGGGCAACATCCCCTCATGCCACCCAGCTGTACTCCCACTGTGAATAGTGTGAGCAACATCCCCTCATGCTACCCAGCTGTACCCTCACTGTGAATAGTGTGGGCAACATCCCCTCATGCCACCCAGCTGTACTCCCACTGTGAATAGTGTGGGCAACATCCCCTCATGCCACCCAGCTGTACTCCCACTGTGAATAGTGTGGGCAACATCCCCTCATGCCACCCAGCTGTACCCTCACTGTGAATAGTGTGAGCAACATCCCCTCATGTCAGTCAGCTGTACTCCCACTGTGAATAGTGTGAGCAACATCCCCTCATGTCAGTCAGCTGTACCCTCACTGTGAATAGTGTGGGCAACATCCCCTCATGTCAGTCAGCTGTACTCCCACTGTGAATAGTGTGGGCAACATCCCCTCATGTCAGTCAGCTGTACCCCCACTGTGAATAGTGTGAGCAACATCCCCTCATGTCAGTCAGCTGTACCCCCACTGTGAATAGTGTGAGCAACATCCCCTCATGCCACCCAGCTGTACTCCCACTGTGAATAGTGTGAGCAACATCCCCTCATGTCAGTCAGCTGTACTCCCACTGTGAATAGTGTGGGCAACATCCCCTCATGTCAGTCAGCTGTACTCCCACTGTGAATAGTGTGGGCAACATCCCCTCATGCCACCCAGCTGTACCCTCACTGTGAATAGTGTGGGCAACATCCCCTCATGTCAGTCAGCTGTACTCCCACTGTGAATAGTGTGGGCAACATCCCCTCATGTCAGTCAGCTGTACTCCCACTGTGAATAGTGTGGGCAACATCCCCTCATGCCACCCAGCTGTACCCTCACTGTGAATAGTGTGGGCAACATCCCCTCATGTCAGTCAGCTGTACTCCCACTGTGAATAGTGTGGGCAACATCCCCTCATGTCAGTCAGCTGTACTCCCACTGTGAATAGTGTGGGCAACATCCCCTCATGTCAGTCAGCTGTACCCCCACTGTGAATAGTGTGAGCAACATCCCCTCATGTCAGTCAGCTGTACTCCCACTGTGAATAGTGTGAGCAACATCCCCTCATGTCAGTCAGCTGTACCCTCACTGTGAATAGTGTGAGCAACATCCCCTCATGTCAGTCAGCTGTACCCCCACTGTGAATAGTGTGGGCAACATCCCCTCATGCCACCCAGCTGTACCCCCACTGTGAATAGTGTGAGCAACATCCCCTCATGTCAGTCAGCTGTACCCCCACTGTGAATAGTGTGAGCAACATCCCCTCATGTCAGTCAGCTGTACCCCCACTGTGAATAGTGTGAGCAACATCCCCTCATGCCACCCAGCTGTACTCCCACTGTGAATAGTGTGAGCAACATCCCCTTATGTCAGTCAGCTGTACTCCCACTGTGAATAGTGTGGGCAACATCCCCTCATGTCAGTCAGCTGTACTCCCACTGTGAATAGTGTGGGCAACATCCCCTCATGCCACCCAGCTGTACCCTCACTGTGAATAGTGTGGGCAACATCCCCTCATGTCAGTCAGCTGTACTCCCACTGTGAATAGTGTGGGCAACATCCCCTCATGTCAGTCAGCTGTACTCCCACTGTGAATAGTGTGGGCAACATCCCCTCATGCCACCCAGCTGTACCCTCACTGTGAATAGTGTGGGCAACATCCCCTCATGTCAGTCAGCTGTACTCCCACTGTGAATAGTGTGAGCAACATCCCCTCATGTCAGTCAGCTGTACCCCCACTGTGAATAGTGTGAGCAACATCCCCTCATGCCACCCAGCTGTACTCCCACTGTGAATAGTGTGAGCAACATCCCCTCATGTCAGTCAGCTGTACTCCCACTGTGAATAGTGTGGGCAACATCCCCTCATGTCAGTCAGCTGTACTCCCACTGTGAATAGTGTGAGCAACATCCCCTCATGTCAGTCAGCTGTACCCTCACTGTGAATAGTGTGAGCAACATCCCCTCATGTCAGTCAGCTGTACTCCCACTGTGAATAGTGTGGGCAACATCCCCTCATGCCACCCAGCTGTACCCTCACTGTGAATAGTGTGGGCAACATCCCCTCATGTCAGTCAGCTGTACTCCCACTGTGAATAGTGTGGGCAACATCCCCTCATGTCAGTCAGCTGTACTCCCACTGTGAATAGTGTGGGCAACATCCCCTCATGCCACCCAGCTGTACCCTCACTGTGAATAGTGTGGGCAACATCCCCTCATGTCAGTCAGCTGTACTCCCACTGTGAATAGTGTGGGCAACATCCCCTCATGTCAGTCAGCTGTACTCCCACTGTGAATAGTGTGGGCAACATCCCCTCATGTCAGTCAGCTGTACCCCCACTGTGAATAGTGTGAGCAACATCCCCTCATGTCAGTCAGCTGTACTCCCACTGTGAATAGTGTGAGCAACATCCCCTCATGTCAGTCAGCTGTACCCTCACTGTGAATAGTGTGAGCAACATCCCCTCATGTCAGTCAGCTGTACCCCCACTGTGAATAGTGTGGGCAACATCCCCTCATGCCACCCAGCTGTACCCCCACTGTGAATAGTGTGAGCAACATCCCCTCATGTCAGTCAGCTGTACCCCCACTGTGAATAGTGTGAGCAACATCCCCTCATGTCAGTCAGCTGTACCCCCACTGTGAATAGTGTGAGCAACATCCCCTCATGCCACCCAGCTGTACTCCCACTGTGAATAGTGTGAGCAACATCCCCTTATGTCAGTCAGCTGTACTCCCACTGTGAATAGTGTGGGCAACATCCCCTCATGTCAGTCAGCTGTACTCCCACTGTGAATAGTGTGGGCAACATCCCCTCATGCCACCCAGCTGTACCCTCACTGTGAATAGTGTGGGCAACATCCCCTCATGTCAGTCAGCTGTACTCCCACTGTGAATAGTGTGGGCAACATCCCCTCATGTCAGTCAGCTGTACTCCCACTGTGAATAGTGTGGGCAACATCCCCTCATGCCACCCAGCTGTACCCTCACTGTGAATAGTGTGGGCAACATCCCCTCATGTCAGTCAGCTGTACTCCCACTGTGAATAGTGTGAGCAACATCCCCTCATGTCAGTCAGCTGTACCCCCACTGTGAATAGTGTGAGCAACATCCCCTCATGCCACCCAGCTGTACTCCCACTGTGAATAGTGTGAGCAACATCCCCTCATGTCAGTCAGCTGTACTCCCACTGTGAATAGTGTGGGCAACATCCCCTCATGTCAGTCAGCTGTACTCCCACTGTGAATAGTGTGAGCAACATCCCCTCATGTCAGTCAGCTGTACCCTCACTGTGAATAGTGTGAGCAACATCCCCTCATGTCAGTCAGCTGTACTCCCACTGTGAATAGTGTGGGCAACATCCCCTCATGCCACCCAGCTGTACCCCCACTGTGAATAGTGTGAGCAACATCCCCTCATGTCAGTCAGCTGTACCCCCACTGTGAATAGTGTGAGCAACATCCCCTCATGTCAGTCAGCTGTACCCCCACTGTGAATAGTGTGAGCAACATCCCCTCATGCCACCCAGCTGTACTCCCACTGTGAATAGTGTGAGCAACATCCCCTCATGTCAGTCAGCTGTACTCCCACTGTGAATAGTGTGGGCAACATCCCCTCATGTCAGTCAGCTGTACTCCCACTGTGAATAGTGTGGGCAACATCCCCTCATGTCAGTCAGCTGTACTCCCACTGTGAATAGTGTGGGCAACATCCCCTCATGCCACCCAGCTGTACCCTCACTGTGAATAGTGTGGGCAACATCCCCTCATGTCAGTCAGCTGTACCCCCACTGTGAATAGTGTGAGCAACATCCCCTCATGTCAGTCAGCTGTACCCCCACTGTGAATAGTGTGAGCAACATCCCCTCATGCCACCCAGCTGTACTCCCACTGTGAATAGTGTGAGCAACATCCCCTCATGTCAGTCAGCTGTACTCCCACTGTGAATAGTGTGGGCAACATCCCCTCATGTCAGTCAGCTGTACTCCCACTGTGAATAGTGTGGGCAACATCCCCTCATGCCACCCAGCTGTACCCTCACTGTGAATAGTGTGGGCAACATCCCCTCATGTCAGTCAGCTGTACTCCCACTGTGAATAGTGTGGGCAACATCCCCTCATGTCAGTCAGCTGTACTCCCACTGTGAATAGTGTGGGCAACATCCCCTCATGCCACCCAGCTGTACCCCCACTGTGAATAGTGTGAGCAACATCCCCTCATGCCACCCAGCTGTACTCCCAATGTGAATAGTGTGGGCAACATCCCCTCATGCCACCCAGCTGTACTCCCACTGTGAATAGTGTGAGCAACATCCCCTCATGCCACCCAGCTGTACCCCCACTGTGAATAGTGTGAGCAACATCCCCTCATGCCACCCAGCTGTACTCCCACTGTGAATAGTGTGAGCAACATCCCCTCATGCCACCCAGCTGTACTCCCACTGTGAATAGTGTGGGCAACATCCCCTCATGCCACCCAGCTGTACTCCCACTGTGAATAGTGTGAGCAACATCCCCTCATGCCACCCAGCTGTACTCCCACTGTGAATAGTGTGGGCAACATCCCCTCATGCCACCCAGCTGTACTCCCACTGTGAATAGTGTGAGCAACATCCCCTCATGCCACCCAGCTGTACTCCCACTGTGAATAGTGTGAGCAACATCCCCTCATGCCACCCAGCTGTACTCCCACTGTGAATAGTGTGAGCAACATCCCCTCATGCCACCCAGCTGTACTCCCACTGTGAATAGTGTGAGCAACATCCCCTCATGCCACCCAGCTGTACTCCCACTGTGAATAGTGTGGGCAACATCCCCTCATGCCACCCAGCTGTACTCCCACTGTGAATAGTGTGGGCAACATCCCCTCATGCCACCCAGCTGTACTCCCACTGTGAATAGTGTGAGCAACATCCCCTCATGTCAGTCAGCTGTACCCCCACTGTGAATAGTGTGGGCAACATCCCCTCATGCCACCCAGCTGTACTCCCACTGTGAATAGTGTGAGCAACATCCCCTCATGTCAGTCAGCTGTACCCCCACTGTGAATAGTGTGGGCAACATCCCCTCATGCCACCCAGCTGTACTCCCACTGTGAATAGTGTGAGCAACATCCCCTCATGTCAGTCAGCTGTACCCCCACTGTGAATAGTGTGGGCAACATCCCCTCATGCCACCCAGCTGTACTCCCACTGTGAATAGTGTGAGCAACATCCCCTCATGCTACCCAGCTGTACCCTCACTGTGAATAGTGTGGGCAACATCCCCTCATGCCACCCAGCTGTACTCCCACTGTGAATAGTGTGGGCAACATCCCCTCATGCCACCCAGCTGTACTCCCACTGTGAATAGTGTGGGCAACATCCCCTCATGCCACCCAGCTGTACCCTCACTGTGAATAGTGTGGGCAACATCCCCTCATGTCAGTCAGCTGTACCCCCACTGTGAATAGTGTGAGCAACATCCCCTCATGTCAGTCAGCTGTACCCCCACTGTGAATAGTGTGAGCAACATCCCCTCATGTCAGTCAGCTGTACCCCCACTGTGAATAGTGTGGGCAACATCCCCTCATGCCACCCAGCTGTACTCCCACTGTGAATAGTGTGAGCAACAACCCCTCATGTCAGTCAGCTGTACCCCCACTGTGAATAGTGTGGGCAACATCCCCTCATGCCACCCAGCTGTACTCCCACTGTGAATAGTGTGAGCAACATCCCCTCATGCTACCCAGCTGTACCCTCACTGTGAATAGTGTGGGCAACATCCCCTCATGCCACCCAGCTGTACTCCCACTGTGAATAGTGTGGGCAACATCCCCTCATGCCACCCAGCTGTACTCCCACTGTGAATAGTGTGGGCAACATCCCCTCATGCCACCCAGCTGTACCCTCACTGTGAATAGTGTGAGCAACATCCCCTCATGTCAGTCAGCTGTACTCCCACTGTGAATAGTGTGAGCAACATCCCCTCATGTCAGTCAGCTGTACCCTCACTGTGAATAGTGTGGGCAACATCCCCTCATGTCAGTCAGCTGTACCCCCACTGTGAATAGTGTGAGCAACATCCCCTCATGTCAGTCAGCTGTACCCCCACTGTGAATAGTGTGAGCAACATCCCCTCATGCCACCCAGCTGTACTCCCACTGTGAATAGTGTGAGCAACATCCCCTCATGTCAGTCAGCTGTACTCCCACTGTGAATAGTGTGAGCAACATCCCCTCATGCCACCCAGCTGTACTCCCACTGTGAATAGTGTGAGCAACATCCCCTCATGTCAGTCAGCTGTACTCCCACTGTGAATACTGTGAGCAACATCCCCTCATGCTACCCAGCTGTACCCCCACTGTGAATAGTGTGAGCAACATCCCCTCATGCTACCCAGCTGTACCCTCACTGTGAATAGTGTGGGCAACATCCCCTCATGCCACCCAGCTGTACTCCCACTGTGAATAGTGTGGGCAACATCCCCTCATGCCACCCAGCTGTACTCCCACTGTGAATAGTGTGGGCAACATCCCCTCATGCCACCCAGCTGTACCCTCACTGTGAATAGTGTGGGCAACATCCCCTCATGTCAGTCAGCTGTACCCCCACTGTGAATAGTGTGAGCAACATCCCCTCATGTCAGTCAGCTGTACCCCCACTGTGAATAGTGTGAGCAACATCCCCTCATGTCAGTCAGCTGTACCCCCACTGTGAATAGTGTGGGCAACATCCCCTCATGCCACCCAGCTGTACTCCCACTGTGAATAGTGTGAGCAACAACCCCTCATGTCAGTCAGCTGTACCCCCACTGTGAATAGTGTGGGCAACATCCCCTCATGCCACCCAGCTGTACTCCCACTGTGAATAGTGTGAGCAACATCCCCTCATGCTACCCAGCTGTACCCTCACTGTGAATAGTGTGGGCAACATCCCCTCATGCCACCCAGCTGTACTCCCACTGTGAATAGTGTGGGCAACATCCCCTCATGCCACCCAGCTGTACTCCCACTGTGAATAGTGTGGGCAACATCCCCTCATGCCACCCAGCTGTACCCTCACTGTGAATAGTGTGAGCAACATCCCCTCATGTCAGTCAGCTGTACTCCCACTGTGAATAGTGTGAGCAACATCCCCTCATGTCAGTCAGCTGTACCCTCACTGTGAATAGTGTGGGCAACATCCCCTCATGTCAGTCAGCTGTACCCCCACTGTGAATAGTGTGAGCAACATCCCCTCATGTCAGTCAGCTGTACCCCCACTGTGAATAGTGTGAGCAACATCCCCTCATGCCACCCAGCTGTACTCCCACTGTGAATAGTGTGAGCAACATCCCCTCATGTCAGTCAGCTGTACTCCCACTGTGAATAGTGTGAGCAACATCCCCTCATGCCACCCAGCTGTACTCCCACTGTGAATAGTGTGAGCAACATCCCCTCATGTCAGTCAGCTGTACTCCCACTGTGAATACTGTGAGCAACATCCCCTCATGCCACCCAGCTGTACTCCCACTGTGAATAGTGTGAGCAACATCCCCTCATGTCAGTCAGCTGTACTCCCACTGTGAATAGTGTGAGCAACATCCCCTCATGTCAGTCATTTGTACCCTCACTGTGAATAGTGTGGGCAACATCCCCTCATGTCAGTCAGCTGTACCCCCACTGTGAATAGTGTGAGCAACATCCCCTCATGTCAGTCAGCTGTACCCCCACTGTGAATAGTGTGAGCAACATCCCCTCATGCCACCCAGCTGTACTCCCACTGTGAATAGTGTGAGCAACATCCCCTCATGTCAGTCAGCTGTACTCCCACTGTGAATAGTGTGGGCAACATCCCCTCATGTCAGTCAGCTGTACTCCCACTGTGAATAGTGTGGGCAACATCCCCTCATGCCACCCAGCTGTACCCTCACTGTGAATAGTGTGGGCAACATCCCCTCATGTCAGTCAGCTGTACTCCCACTGTGAATAGTGTGGGCAACATCCCCTCATGTCAGTCAGCTGTACTCCCACTGTGAATAGTGTGGGCAACATCCCCTCATGCCACCCAGCTGTACCCTCACTGTGAATAGTGTGGGCAACATCCCCTCATGTCAGTCAGCTGTACCCCCACTGTGAATAGTGTGAGCAACATCCCCTCATGTCAGTCAGCTGTACCCCCACTGTGAATAGTGTGAGCAACATCCCCTCATGCCACCCAGCTGTACTCCCACTGTGAATAGTGTGAGCAACATCCCCTCATGTCAGTCAGCTGTACTCCCACTGTGAATAGTGTGGGCAACATCCCCTCATGTCAGTCAGCTGTACTCCCACTGTGAATAGTGTGGGCAACATCCCCTCATGCCACCCAGCTGTACCCTCACTGTGAATAGTGTGGGCAACATCCCCTCATGTCAGTCAGCTGTACTCCCACTGTGAATAGTGTGGGCAACATCCCCTCATGTCAGTCAGCTGTACCCCCACTGTGAATAGTGTGAGCAACATCCCCTCATGTCAGTCAGCTGTACCCCCACTGTGAATAGTGTGAGCAACATCCCCTCATGCCACCCAGCTGTACTCCCACTGTGAATAGTGTGAGCAACATCCCCTCATGTCAGTCAGCTGTACTCCCACTGTGAATAGTGTGGGCAACATCCCCTCATGTCAGTCAGCTGTACTCCCACTGTGAATAGTGTGGGCAACATCCCCTCATGCCACCCAGCTGTACCCTCACTGTGAATAGTGTGGGCAACATCCCCTCATGTCAGTCAGCTGTACTCCCACTGTGAATAGTGTGGGCAACATCCCCTCATGTCAGTCAGCTGTACCCCCACTGTGAATAGTGTGAGCAACATCCCCTCATGTCAGTCAGCTGTACCCCCACTGTGAATAGTGTGAGCAACATCCCCTCATGCCACCCAGCTGTACTCCCACTGTGAATAGTGTGAGCAACATCCCCTCATGTCAGTCAGCTGTACTCCCACTGTGAATAGTGTGGGCAACATCCCCTCATGTCAGTCAGCTGTACTCCCACTGTGAATAGTGTGGGCAACATCCCCTCATGCCACCCAGCTGTACCCTCACTGTGAATAGTGTGGGCAACATCCCCTCATGTCAGTCAGCTGTACTCCCACTGTGAATAGTGTGGGCAACATCCCCTCATGTCAGTCAGCTGTACTCCCACTGTGAATAGTGTGGGCAACATCCCCTCATGCCACCCAGCTGTACCCTCACTGTGAATAGTGTGGGCAACATCCCCTCATGTCAGTCAGCTGTACCCCCACTGTGAATAGTGTGAGCAACATCCCCTCATGTCAGTCAGCTGTACCCCCACTGTGAATAGTGTGAGCAACATCCCCTCATGCCACCCAGCTGTACTCCCACTGTGAATAGTGTGAGCAACATCCCCTCATGTCAGTCAGCTGTACTCCCACTGTGAATAGTGTGGGCAACATCCCCTCATGTCAGTCAGCTGTACTCCCACTGTGAATAGTGTGGGCAACATCCCCTCATGCCACCCAGCTGTACCCTCACTGTGAATAGTGTGGGCAACATCCCCTCATGTCAGTCAGCTGTACTCCCACTGTGAATAGTGTGGGCAACATCCCCTCATGTCAGTCAGCTGTACCCCCACTGTGAATAGTGTGAGCAACATCCCCTCATGTCAGTCAGCTGTACCCCCACTGTGAATAGTGTGAGCAACATCCCCTCATGCCACCCAGCTGTACTCCCACTGTGAATAGTGTGAGCAACATCCCCTCATGTCAGTCAGCTGTACTCCCACTGTGAATAGTGTGGGCAACATCCCCTCATGTCAGTCAGCTGTACTCCCACTGTGAATAGTGTGGGCAACATCCCCTCATGCCACCCAGCTGTACCCTCACTGTGAATAGTGTGGGCAACATCCCCTCATGTCAGTCAGCTGTACTCCCACTGTGAATAGTGTGGGCAACATCCCCTCATGTCAGTCAGCTGTACTCCCACTGTGAATAGTGTGGGCAACATCCCCTCATGCCACCCAGCTGTACCCCCACTGTGAATAGTGTGAGCAACATCCCCTCATGCCACCCAGCTGTACTCCCAATGTGAATAGTGTGGGCAACATCCCCTCATGCCACCCAGCTGTACTCCCACTGTGAATAGTGTGAGCAACATCCCCTCATGCCACCCAGCTGTACCCCCACTGTGAATAGTGTGAGCAACATCCCCTCATGCCACCCAGCTGTACTCCCACTGTGAATAGTGTGAGCAACATCCCCTCATGCCACCCAGCTGTACTCCCACTGTGAATAGTGTGGGCAACATCCCCTCATGCCACCCAGCTGTACTCCCACTGTGAATAGTGTGAGCAACATCCCCTCATGCCACCCAGCTGTACTCCCACTGTGAATAGTGTGGGCAACATCCCCTCATGCCACCCAGCTGTACTCCCACTGTGAATAGTGTGAGCAACATCCCCTCATGCCACCCAGCTGTACTCCCACTGTGAATAGTGTGAGCAACATCCCCTCATGCCACCCAGCTGTACTCCCACTGTGAATAGTGTGAGCAACATCCCCTCATGCCACCCAGCTGTACTCCCACTGTGAATAGTGTGAGCAACATCCCCTCATGCCACCCAGCTGTACTCCCACTGTGAATAGTGTGGGCAACATCCCCTCATTGCCACCCAGCTGTACTCCCACTGTGAATAGTGTGGGCAACATCCCCTCATGCCACCCAGCTGTACTCCCACGGTGAATAGTGTGAGCAACATCCCCTCATGTCAGTCAGCTGTACCCCCACTGTGAATAGTGTGGGCAACATCCCCTCATGCCACCCAGCTGTACTCCCACTGTGAATAGTGTGAGCAACATCCCCTCATGTCAGTCAGCTGTACCCCCACTGTGAATAGTGTGGGCAACATCCCCTCATGCCACCCAGCTGTACTCCCACTGTGAATAGTGTGAGCAACATCCCCTCATGTCAGTCAGCTGTACCCCCACTGTGAATAGTGTGGGCAACATCCCCTCATGCCACCCAGCTGTACTCCCACTGTGAATAGTGTGAGCAACATCCCCTCATGCTACCCAGCTGTACCCTCACTGTGAATAGTGTGGGCAACATCCCCTCATGCCACCCAGCTGTACTCCCACTGTGAATAGTGTGGGCAACATCCCCTCATGCCACCCAGCTGTACTCCCACTGTGAATAGTGTGGGCAACATCCCCTCATGCCACCCAGCTGTACCCTCACTGTGAATAGTGTGAGCAACATCCCCTCATGTCAGTCAGCTGTACTCCCACTGTGAATAGTGTGAGCAACATCCCCTCATGTCAGTCAGCTGTACCCTCACTGTGAATAGTGTGGGCAACATCCCCTCATGTCAGTCAGCTGTACCCCCACTGTGAATAGTGTGAGCAACATCCCCTCATGTCAGTCAGCTGTACCCCCACTGTGAATAGTGTGAGCAACATCCCCTCATGTCAGTCAGCTGTACCCCCACTGTGAATAGTGTGGGCAACATCCCCTCATGCCACCCAGCTGTACTCCCACTGTGAATAGTGTGAGCAACATCCCCTCATGTCAGTCAGCTGTACCCCCACTGTGAATAGTGTGGGCAACATCCCCTCATGCCACCCAGCTGTACTCCCACTGTGAATAGTGTGAGCAACATCCCCTCATGCTACCCAGCTGTACCCTCACTGTGAATAGTGTGGGCAACATCCCCTCATGCCACCCAGCTGTACTCCCACTGTGAATAGTGTGGGCAACATCCCCTCATGCCACCCAGCTGTACTCCCACTGTGAATAGTGTGGGCAACATCCCCTCATGCCACCCAGCTGTACCCTCACTGTGAATAGTGTGAGCAACATCCCCTCATGTCAGTCAGCTGTACTCCCACTGTGAATAGTGTGAGCAACATCCCCTCATGTCAGTCAGCTGTACCCTCACTGTGAATAGTGTGGGCAACATCCCCTCATGTCAGTCAGCTGTACCCCCACTGTGAATAGTGTGAGCAACATCCCCTCATGTCAGTCAGCTGTACCCCCCACTGTGAATAGTGTGAGCAACATCCCCTCATGCCACCCAGCTGTACTCCCACTGTGAATAGTGTGAGCAACATCCCCTCATGTCAGTCAGCTGTACTCCCACTGTGAATAGTGTGAGCAACATCCCCTCATGCCACCCAGCTGTACTCCCACTGTGAATAGTGTGAGCAACATCCCCTCATGTCAGTCAGCTGTACTCCCACTGTGAATACTGTGAGCAACATCCCCTCATGCCACCCAGCTGTACTCCCACTGTGAATAGTGTGAGCAACATCCCCTCATGTCAGTCAGCTGTACTCCCACTGTGAATAGTGTGAGCAACATCCCCTCATGTCAGTCATTTGTACCCTCACTGTGAATAGTGTGGGCAACATCCCCTCATGTCAGTCAGCTGTACCCCCACTGTGAATAGTGTGAGCAACATCCCCTCATGTCAGTCAGCTGTACCCCCACTGTGAATAGTGTGAGCAACATCCCCTCATGCCACCCAGCTGTACTCCCACTGTGAATAGTGTGAGCAACATCCCCTCATGTCAGTCAGCTGTACTCCCACTGTGAATAGTGTGGGCAACATCCCCTCATGTCAGTCAGCTGTACTCCCACTGTGAATAGTGTGGGCAACATCCCCTCATGCCACCGAGCTGTACCCTCACTGTGAATAGTGTGGGCAACATCCCCTCATGTCAGTCAGCTGTACTCCCACTGTGAATAGTGTGGGCAACATCCCCTCATGTCAGTCAGCTGTACTCCCACTGTGAATAGTGTGGGCAACATCCCCTCATGCCACCCAGCTGTACCCTCACTGTGAATAGTGTGGGCAACATCCCCTCATGTCAGTCAGCTGTACCCCCACTGTGAATAGTGTGAGCAACATCCCCTCATGTCAGTCAGCTGTACCCTCACTGTGAATAGTGTGGGCAACATCCCCTCATGTCAGTCAGCTGTACCCCCACTGTGAATAGTGTGAGCAACATCCCCTCATGTCAGTCAGCTGTACTCCCACTGTGAATAGTGTGGGCAACATCCCCTCATGTCAGTCAGCTGTACCCCACTGTGAATAGTGTGGGCAACATCCCCTCATGTCAGTCAGCTGTACTCCCCACTGTGAATAGTGTGGGCAACATCCCCTCATGGCCAGTCAGCTGTACCCCTCACTGTGAATAGTGTGGGCAACATCCCCTCATGTCCAGGCTCAGCTGTATCCCCACTGTGAAAGTGTTGGAGCAAACATCCTCATGGTCCAGTCCCGCTGTACCCTCACTGTGAATCGTGTGAGGCAAACATCCCCTCATGTCAGTCAGCTGTACCCCCACTGTGAATAGTGTGAACGGCAACATCCCCTCCATGTCCACCGTCAGCTGTACTTACCCACTGTGCAATAGTGTGAGGCAACATCCCTCATGCCACGCAGCTGACCCCACTGGTGATTTGAGCAACATCCCCCCTCATGCACCCAGCTGTCCCCCACTGTGAATAGTGTGAGCAACATCACCCTCATGCACCACAGCTGTACCCCACTCACGGTGAAATAGTGTGAGGCAACATCCCCTATGTCCATCCAGCTGTACTCCCACTGTGAATAGTGTGGGGCAACATCCCCTCATGTCATGTCAGCTGTACTCCCACTGTGAATATTGTGGGCAACATCCCCTCATGTCAGTCAGCTGTACTCCCACTGTGAATAGTGTGGGCAACATCCCCTCATTGCCACCCAGCTGTACCCTCACTGTGAATAGTGTGGGCAACATCCCCTCATGTCAGTCAGCTGTACCCCCCACTGTGAATAGTGTGGGCAACATCCCCTCATGTCAGTCAGCTGTACCCCCACTGTGAATAGTGTGAGCAACATCCCCTCATGTCAGTCAGCTGTACTCCCACTGTGAATAGTGTGAGCAACATCCCCTCATGTCAGTCAGCTGTACTCCCACTGTGAATAGTGTGGGCAACATCCCCTCATGTCAGTCAGCTGTACCCCCACTGTGAATAGTGTGTGCAACATCCCCTCATGTCAGTCAGCTGTACCCCCACTGTGAATAGTGTGGGCAACATCCCCTCATGTCAGTCAGCTGTACCCCCACTGTGAATAGTGTGGGCAACATCCCCTCATGCCACCCAGCTGTAATCCCACTGTGAATAGTGTGGGCAACATCCCCTCATGCCACCCAGCTGTACCCCCACTGTGAATAGTGTGGGCAACATCCCCTCATGCCACCCAGCTGTACCCTCACTGTGAATAGTGTGGGCAACATCCCCTCATGCCACCCAGCTGTACCCCCACTGTGAATAGTGTGGGCAACATCCCCTCATGTCAGTCAGCTGTACCCCCACTGTGAATAGTGTGGGCAACATCCCCTCATGCCACCCAGCTGTACCCTCACTGTGAATAGTGTGGGCAACATCCCCTCATGCCACCCAGCTGTACCCCCACTGTGAATAGTGTGAGCAACATCCCCTCATGCCACCCAGCTGTACCCTGACTGTGAATAGTGTGGGCAACATCCCCTCATGCCACCCAGCTGTACCCTCACTGTGAATAGTGTGGGCAACATCCCCTCATGCCACCCAGCTGTACCCCCACTGTGAATAGTCAAATCAAATCAAATCAAATTTATTTGTCACATACACATGGTTAGCAGATGTTAATGCGAGTGTAGCGAAATGCTTGTGCTTCTAGTTCCCCCACTGTGAATAGTGTGGGCAACATCCCCTCATGTCAGTCAGCTGTACTCCCACTGTGAATAGTGTGAGCAACATCCCCTCATGCCACCCAGCTGTATTCCCACTGTGAATAGTGTGGGCAACATCCCCTCATGTCATTCAGCTGTACCCCCACTGTGAATAGTGTGAGCAACATCCCCTCATGTCAGTCAGCTGTACTCCCACTGTGAATAGTGTGGGCAACATCCCCTCATGCCACCCAGCTGTACCCCCACTGTGAATAGTGTGGGCAACATCCCCTCATGTCAGTCAGCTGTACTCCCACTGTGAATAGTGTGAGCAACATCCCCTCATGTCAGTAAGCTGTACTCCCACTGTGAATAGTGTGAGCAACATCCCCTCATGCCACCCAGCTGTACCCCCACTGTGAATAGTGTGGGGATCATCCCCTCATGTCAGTCAGCTGTACTCCCACTGTGAATAGTGTGGGCAACATCCCCTCATGCCACCCAGCTGTACCCTCACTGTGAATAGTGTGGGCAACATCCCCTCATGTCAGTCAGCTGTACTCCCACTGTGAATAGTGTGGGCAACATCCCCTCATGTCAGTCAGCTGTACTCCCACTGTGAATAGTGTGAGCAACATCCCCTCATGTCAGTCAGCTGTACCCCCACTGTGAATAGTGTGGGCAACATCCCCTCATGCCACCCAGCTGTACCCTCACTGTGAATAGTGTGGGCAACATCCCCTCATGCCACCCAGCTGTACCCCCACTGTGAATAGTGTGGGCAACATCCCCTCATGTCAGTCAGCTGTACCCCCACTGTGAATAGTGTGGGCAACATCCCCTCATGCCACCCAGCTGTACCCTCACTGTGAATAGTGTGGGCAACATCCCCTCATGCCACCCAGCTGTACCCCCCACTGTGAATAGTGTGAGCAACATCCCCTCATGCCACCCAGCTGTACCCTCACTGTGAATAGTGTGGGCAACATCCCCTCATGCCACCCAGCTGTACCCTCACTGTGAATAGTGTGGGCAACATCCCCTCATGCCACCCAGCTGTACCCCCACTGTGAATAGTCAAATCAAATCAAATCAAATATATTTGTCACATACACATGGTTAGCAGATGTTAATGCGAGTGTAGCGAAATGCTTGTGCTTCTAGTTCCCCCCACTGTGAATAGTGTGGGCAACATCCCCTCATGTCAGTCAGCTGTACTCCCACTGTGAATAGTGTGAGCAACATCCCCTCATGCCACCCAGCTGTATTCCCACTGTGAATAGTGTGGGCAACATCCCCTCATGTCATTCAGCTGTACCCGCACTGTGAATAGTGTGAGCAACATCCCCTCATGTCAGTCAGCTGTACTCCCACTGTGAATAGTGTGGGCAACATCCCCTCATGCCACCCAGCTGTACCCCCACTGTGAATAGTGTGGGCAACATCCCCTCATGTCAGTCAGCTGTACTCCCACTGTGAATAGTGTGAGCAACATCCCCTCATGTCAGTCAGCTGTATTCCCACTGTGAATAGTGTGAGCAACATCCCCTCATGCCACCCAGCTGTACCCCCACTGTGAATAGTGTGGGGAACATCCCCTCATGTCAGTCAGCTGTACTCCCACTGTGAATAGTGTGGGCAACATCCCCTCATGCCACCCAGCTGTACCCTCACTGTGAATAGTGTGGGCAACATCCCCTCATGTCAGTCAGCTGTACTCCCACTGTGAATAGTGTGGGCAACATCCCCTCATGCCACCCAGCTGTACCCCCACTGTGAATAGTGTGGGCAACATCCCCTCATGCCACCCAGCTGTACCCTCACTGTGAATAGTGTGGGCAACATCCCCTCATGCCACCCAGCTGTACCCCCACTGTGAATAGTGTGGGCAACATCCCCTCATGTCAATCAGCTGTACCCCCACTGTGAATAGTGTGGGCAACATCCCCTCATGCCACCCAGCTGTACCCCCACTGTGAATAGTGTGGGCAACATCCCCTCATGCCACCCAGCTGTACCCCCACTGTGAATAGTGTGGGCAACATCCCCTCATGCCACCCAGCTGTACCCTCACTGTGAATAGTGTGGGCAACATCCCCTCATGCCACCCAGCTGTACCCCCACTGTGAATAGTGTGGGCAACATCCCCTCATGCCACCCAGCTGTACCCCCACTGTGAATAGTGTGGGCAACATCCCCTCATGTCAGTCAGCTGTACTCCCACTGTGAATAGTGTGAGCAACATCCCCTCATGCCACCCAGCTGTACCCCCACTGTGAATAGTGTGGGCAACATCCCCTCATGTCAGTCAGCTGTACCCCCACTGTGAATAGTGTGAGCAACATCCCCTCATGCCACCCAGCTGTACTCCCACTGTGAATAGTGTGAGCAACATCCCCTCATGTCAGTCAGCTGTACTCCCACTGTGAATAGTGTGGGCAACATCCCCTCATGTCAGTCAGCTGTACTCCCACTGTGAATAGTGTGGGCAACATCCCCTCATGCCACCCAGCTGTACCCTCACTGTGAATAGTGTGGGCAACATCCCCTCATGTCAGTCAGCTGTACTCCCACTGTGAATAGTGTGGGCAACATCCCCTCATGTCAGTCAGCTGTACTCCCACTGTGAATAGTGTGGGCAACATCCCCTCATGCCACCCAGCTGTACCCTCACTGTGAATAGTGTGGGCAACATCCCCTCATGTCAGTCAGCTGTACTCCCACTGTGAATAGTGTGGGCAACATCCCCTCATGTCAGTCAGCTGTACTCCCACTGTGAATAGTGTGGGCAACATCCCCTCATGTACGTCAGCTGTACCCCCACTGTGAATAGTGTGAGCAACATCCCCTCATGTCAGTCAGCTGTACTCCCACTGTGAATAGTGTGAGCAACATCCCCTCATGTCAGTCAGCTGTACCCTCACTGTGAATAGTGTGAGCAACATCCCCTCATGTCAGTCAGCTGTACCCCCACTGTGAATAGTGTGGGCAACATCCCCTCATGCCACCCAGCTGTACTCCCACTGTCAATAGTGTGAGCAACATCCCCTCATGCCACCCAGCTGTACCCCCACTGTGAATAGTGTGAGCAACATCCCCTCATGCCACCCAGCTGTACCCCCACTGTGAATAGTGTGAGCAACATCCCCTCATGCCACCCAGCTGTACCCCCACTGTGAATAGTGTGAGCAACATCCCCTAATGCCACCCAGCTGTACTCCCACTGTGAATAGTGTGGGCAACATCCCCTCATGTCAGTCAGCTGTACTCCCACTGTGAATATTGTGGGCAACATCCCCTCATGTCAGTCAGCTGTACTCCCACTGTGAATAGTGTGGGCAACATCCCCTCATGCCACCCAGCTGTACCCTCACTGTGAATAGTGTGGGCAACATCCCCTCATGTCAGTCAGCTGTACCCCCACTGTGAATAGTGTGGGCAACATCCCCTCATGTCAGTCAGCTGTACCCCCACTGTGAATAGTGTGAGCAACATCCCCTCATGTCAGTCAGCTGTACTCCCACTGTGAATAGTGTGAGCAACATCCCCTCATGTCAGTCAGCTGTACTCCCACTGTGAATAGTGTGGGCAACATCCCCTCATGTCAGTCAGCTGTACCCCCACTGTGAATAGTGTGTGCAACATCCCCTCATGTCAGTCAGCTGTACCCCCACTGTGAATAGTGTGGGCAACATCCCCTCATGTCAGTCAGCTGTACCCCCACTGTGAATAGTGTGGGTAACATCCCCTCATGCCACCCAGCTGTAATCCCACTGTGAATAGTGTGGGCAACATCCCCTCATGCCACCCAGCTGTACCCCCACTGTGAATAGTGTGAGCAACATCCCCTCATGTCAGTCAGCTGTACCCCCACTGTGAATAGTGTGAGCAACATCCCCTCATGTCAGTCAGCTGTACTCCCACTGTGAATAGTGTGAGCAACATCCCCTCATGCCACCCAGCTGTACCCCCACTGTGAATAGTGTGAGCAACATCCCCTCATGTCAGTCAGCTGTACTCCCACTGTGAATAGTGTGAGCAACATCCCCTCATGTCAGTCAGCTGTACCCCCACTGTGAATAGTGTGGGCAACATCCCCTCATGCCACCCAGCTGTACCCTCACTGTGAATAGTGTGGGCAACATCCCCTCATGCCACCCAGCTGTACCCCCACTGTGAATAGTGTGGGCAACATCCCCTCATGTCAGTCAGCTGTACCCCCACTGTGAATAGTGTGGGCAACATCCCCTCATGCCACCCAGCTGTACCCTCACTGTGAATAGTGTGGGCAACATCCCCTCATGCCACCCAGCTGTACCCCCACTGTGAATAGTGTGAGCAACATCCCCTCATGCCACCCAGCTGTACCCTCACTGTGAATAGTGTGGGCAACATCCCCTCATGCCACCCAGCTGTACCCTCACTGTGAATAGTGTGGGCAACATCCCCTCATGCCACCCAGCTGTACCCCCACTGTGAATAGTCAAATCAAATCAAATCAAATTTATTTGTCACATACACATGGTTAGCAGATGTTAATGCGAGTGTAGCGAAATGCTTGTGCTTCTAGTTCCCCCACTGTGAATAGTGTGGGCAACATCCCCTCATGTCAGTCAGCTGTACTCCCACTGTGAATAGTGTGAGCAACATCCCCTCATGCCACCCAGCTGTATTCCCACTGTGAATAGTGTGGGCAACATCCCCTCATGTCATTCAGCTGTACCCCCACTGTGATTAGTGTGAGCAACATCCCCTCATGTCAGTCAGCTGTACTCCCACTGTGAATAGTGTGGGCAACATCCCCTCATGCCACCCAGCTGTACCCCCACTGTGAATAGTGTGGGCAACATCCCCTCATGTCAGTCAGCTGTACTCCCACTGTGAATAGTGTGAGCAACATCCCCTCATGTCAGTCAGCTGTACTCCCACTGTGAATAGTGTGAGCAACATCCCCTCATGCCACCCAGCTGTACCCCCACTGTGAATAGTGTGGGGATCATCCCCTCATGTCAGTCAGCTGTACTCCCACTGTGAATAGTGTGGGCAACATCCCCTCATGCCACCCAGCTGTACCCTCACTGTGAATAGTGTGGGCAACATCCCCTCATGTCAGTCAGCTGTACTCCCACTGTGAATAGTGTGGGCAACATCCCCTCATGTCAGTCAGCTGTACTCCCACTGTGAATAGTGTGAGCAACATCCCCTCATGTCAGTCAGCTGTACCCCCACTGTGAATAGTGTGGGCAACATCCCCTCATGCCACCCAGCTGTACCCTCACTGTGAATAGTGTGGGCAACATCCCCTCATGCCACCCAGCTGTACCCCCACTGTGAATAGTGTGGGCAACATCCCCTCATGTCAGTCAGCTGTACCCCCACTGTGAATAGTGTGGGCAACATCCCCTCATGCCACCCAGCTGTACCCTCACTGTGAATAGTGTGGGCAACATCCCCTCATGCCACCCAGCTGTACCCCCACTGTGAATAGTGTGAGCAACATCCCCTCATGCCACCCAGCTGTACCCTCACTGTGAATAGTGTGGGCAACATCCCCTCATGCCACCCAGCTGTACCCTCACTGTGAATAGTGTGGGCAACATCCCCTCATGCCACCCAGCTGTACCCCCACTGTGAATAGTCAAATCAAATCAAATCAAATATATTTGTCACATACACATGGTTAGCAGATGTTAATGCGAGTGTAGCGAAATGCTTGTGCTTCTAGTTCCACCACTGTGAATAGTGTGGGCAACATCCCCTCATGTCAGTCAGCTGTACTCCCACTGTGAATAGTGTGAGCAACATCCCCTCATGCCACCCAGCTGTATTCCCACTGTGAATAGTGTGGGCAACATCCCCTCATGTCATTCAGCTGTACCCGCACTGTGAATAGTGTGAGCAACATCCCCTCATGTCAGTCAGCTGTACTCCCACTGTGAATAGTGTGGGCAACATCCCCTCATGCCACCCAGCTGTACCCCCACTGTGAATAGTGTGGGCAACATCCCCTCATGTCAGTCAGCTGTACTCCCACTGTGAATAGTGTGAGCAACATCCCCTCATGTCAGTCAGCTGTATTCCCACTGTGAATAGTGTGAGCAACATCCCCTCATGCCACCCAGCTGTACCCCCACTGTGAATAGTGTGGGGAACATCCCCTCATGTCAGTCAGCTGTACTCCCACTGTGAATAGTGTGGGCAACATCCCCTCATGCCACCCAGCTGTACCCTCACTGTGAATAGTGTGGGCAACATCCCCTCATGTCAGTCAGCTGTACTCCCACTGTGAATAGTGTGGGCAACATCCCCTCATGCCACCCAGCTGTACCCCCACTGTGAATAGTGTGGGCAACATCCCCTCATGCCACCCAGCTGTACCCTCACTGTGAATAGTGTGGGCAACATCCCCTCATGCCACCCAGCTGTACCCCCACTGTGAATAGTGTGGGCAACATCCCCTCATGTCAATCAGCTGTACCCCCACTGTGAATAGTGTGGGCAACATCCCCTCATGCTACCCAGCTGTACCCCCACTGTGAATAGTGTGGGCAACATCCCCTCATGCCACCCAGCTGTACCCCCACTGTGAATAGTGTGGGCAACATCCCCTCATGCCACCCAGCTGTACCCCCACTGTGAATAGTGTGGGCAACATCCCCTCATGCCACCCAGCTGTACCCTCACTGTGAATAGTGTGGGCAACATCCCCTCATGCCACCCAGCTGTACCCCCACTGTGAATAGTGTGGGCAACATCTCCTCATGCCACCCAGCTGTACCCCCACTGTGAATAGTGTGGGCAACATCCCCTCATGTCAGTCAGCTGTACTCCCACTGTGAATAGTGTGAGCAACATCCCCTCATGCCACCCAGCTGTACCCCCACTGTGAATAGTGTGGGCAACATCCCCTCATGCCACCCAGCTGTACCCCCACTGTGAATAGTGTGGGCAACATCCCCTCATGTCAATCAGCTGTACCCCCACTGTGAATAGTGTGGGCAACATCCCCTCATGCTACCCAGCTGTACCCCCACTGTGAATAGTGTGGGCAACATCCCCTCATGCCACCCAGCTGTACCCCCACTGTGAATAGTGTGGGCAACATCCCCTCATGTCAATCAGCTGTACCCCCACTGTGAATAGTGTGGGCAACATCCCCTCATGCTACCCAGCTGTACCCCCACTGTGAATAGTGTGGGCAACATCCCCTCATGCCACCCAGCTGTACCCCCACTGTGAATAGTGTGGGCAACATCCCCTCATGCCACCCAGCTGTACCCCCACTGTGAATAGTGTGGGCAACATCCCCTCATGCCACCCAGCTGTACCCTCACTGTGAATAGTGTGGGCAACATCCCCTCATGCCACCCAGCTGTACCCCCACTGTGAATAGTCAAATCAAATCAAATCAAATGTATTTGTCACATACACATGGTTAGCAGATGTTAATGCGAGTGTAGCGAAATGCTTGTGCTTCTAGTTCCCCCACTGTGAATAGTGTGGGCAACATTCCCTCATGTCAGTCAGCTGTACTCCCACTGTGAATAGTGTGAGCAACATCCCCTCATGCCACCCAGCTGTATCCCCACTGTGAATAGTGTGGGCAACATCCCCTCATCATTCAGCTGTACCCCCACTGTGAATAGTGTGAGCAACATCCCCTCATGTCAGTCAGCTGTACTCCCACTGTGAATAGTGTGGGCAACATCCCTTCATGCCACCCAGCTGTACCCCCACTGTGAATAGTGTGGGCAACATCCCCTCATGTCAGTCAGCTGTACTCCCACTGTGAATAGTGTGAGCAACATCCCCTCATGTCAGTCAGCTGTACTCCCACTGTGAATAGTGTGAGCAACATCCCCTCATGCCACCCAGCTGTACCCCCACTGTGAATAGTGTGGGGAACATCCCCTCATGTCCGTCAGCTGTACTCCCACTGTGAATAGTGTGGGCAACATCCCCTCATGCTACCCAGCTGTACCCCCACTGTGAATAGTGTGGGCAACATCCCCTCATGCCACCCAGCTGTACCCCCACTGTGAATAGTGTGGGCAACATCCCCTCATGCCACCCAGCTGTACCCCCACTGTGAATAGTGTGGGCAACATCCCCTCATGCCACCCAGCTGTACCCTCACTGTGAATAGTGTGGCCAACATCCCCTCATGCCACCCAGCTGTACCCCCACTGTGAATAGTGTGGGCAACATCCCCTCATGCCACCCAGCTGTACCCCCACTGTGAATAGTGTGGGCAACATCCCCTCATGTCAGTCAGCTGTACTCCCACTGTGAATAGTGTGAGCAACATCCCCTCATGCCACCCAGCTGTACCCCCACTGTGAATAGTGTGGGGAACATCCCCTCATGTCAGTCAGCTGTACTCCCACTGTGAATAGTGTGGGCAACATCCCCTCATGCCACCCAGCTGTACCCTCACTGTGAATAGTGTGGGCAACATCCCCTCATGCCACCCAGCTGTACCCCCACTGTGAATAGTGTGGGCAACATCCCCTCATGCCACCCAGCTGTACCCCCACTGTGAATAGTGTGGGCAACATCCCCTCATGCCACCCAGCTGTACCCTCACTGTGAATAGTGTGGGCAACATCCCCTCATGCCACCCAGCTGTACCCCCACTGTGAATAGTGTGGGCAACATCCCCTCATGTCAATCAGCTGTACCCCCACTGTGAATAGTGTGGGCAACATCCCCTCATGCTACCCAGCTGTACCCCCACTGTGAATAGTGTGGGCAACATCCCCTCATGCCACCCAGCTGTACCCCCACTGTGAATAGTGTGGGCAACATCCCCTCATGCCACCCAGCTGTACCCCCACTGTGAATAGTGTGGGCAACATCCCCTCATGCCACCCAGCTGTACCCTCACTGTGAATAGTGTGGGCAACATCCCCTCATGCCACCCAGCTGTACCCCCACTGTGAATAGTGTGGGCAACATCCCCTCATGCCACCCAGCTGTACCCCCACTGTGAATAGTGTGGGCAACATCCCCTCATGCCACCCAGCTGTACCCCCACTGTGAATAGTGTGGGCAACATCCCCTCATGCCACCCAGCTGTACCCCCACTGTGAATAGTGTGGGCAACATCCCCTCATGCCACCCAGCTGTACCCTCACTGTGAATAGTGTGGGCAACATCCCCTCATGCCACCCAGCTGTACCCCCACTGTGAATAGTGTGGGCAACATCCCCTCATGCCACCCAGCTGTACCCCCACTGTGAATAGTGTGAGCAACATCCCCTCATGCCACCCAGCTGTACCCCCACTGTGAATAGTGTGGGCAACATCCCTTCATGTCAGTCAGCTGGAGAGGAGGGGATGTGGCACACACAAGCCTTCTGCTTTGTTATCGGGTCAGTAGAGTAGATGTGAATACAGCCCATCGGTATGTGGAACTCTTAGCACTCACGGTTCCCGAAAGTCATACTCAGGCAGAAGTGTGCCTGTCCATGTGATTACACACTGTAGCCAGTCCTGTAAAACAGGGGAGGGAGGGCTCACAGGCTCTCTCTCTCTCACACACACACACACACACACACACACAGAACAGTACACATGTAGCCCAACATGTGTGCCTCAGCTGTCAGTCTCCTCCATACAACTGGTGGCAGGATGGTTATGAATGCTCTCAGCGATCCAGTTTGTCACATCGTTAGTCCCCAAAATGTACTGATTATTTGTAGATGTTGTTTTCTATACAGTAACAGTGCATCTGAAGGTACCTGTGTAGGTAGAATGGTTAATTGTCACATCATTACAGTTTTACTACAGTTCATTGCAGTTTTAAGTCGGTCTAATAGAGTTTGAAATGTGAAAACGAACCAGTACATTCTGACTTTCCTATAGTCCTCCCCATCGTTTTTAAACTATCTCCGATTAATAAGGTGTCAGCTAAGCAGTTTGTCATAAACATGTCCTCAGAATAAATGAGTCTTTTGGACTGAGTGTTGTCTGTATGAAAGCCATCTATCGTTCTGAAGGCATGCCACTGTGTGGAGGAAACACTGGAGAGAGATTGCATCCCATTAATCTGGGCTGACTGGCTGGAAATTGCATCTTTGTAATGAGTATTAGGTGTGCATCTACATGAATTAAAGCTGAATGAGCAGCTGATTGATCACATACTCCCAAATGATGCTCCTCCCATGATCATTATTGTTTAAAAGTGACTATATCATATCAGGATGATAAAAACCAGGCTCTGGAGGGAGAGGGAGAAATGAATAAACATATTTCAGGAAATTTGACTCAGGATTTGAATGATTTGTCTGGTATTGGCTAGAAGCTGGAATGAATTCCCAGTTCCAGTTCTTGTGGATTTTAGTATAAAATGAAGAGCTGAACAGAGGCAGGAGTGATGGCTGTTTATCTACCAATGCTTTGTAGAGATACAGTACAGTAGGCTATGTCAATCCTTTGGTATTCAGGTAAACGTCCATCTCACTTCCTGTTTCTCTACCTGATCTTCATGTATATTTTCCTGTTTCCCAATAAACTGCCCTTTGAGACCTCAGACTGGACACTGCTAAACCCTCTGAGCCATGCCCAGTCTGGATGGTGTTCCATTCTAAACATGGACGCCATCCGTCTAGCCAGCGCATGATCTGAAAGCAGTACGCATTTAACAACTCCATACCAGATTCAGACACCACACATTCAGTTAACAGACCGCTGGAAGGATAATTTTTTTGAGGAATCTGGCAACATGAAAGGGTCTGTAAGGGTAAACATAGTGCACAGGGTATGTTTGAAGTCGCAGCCAAAAGGTTCAGGTGTTTTTATAGACACTGAGGCATTTATGCGGTCTAAACTATATGTCTGGAGTCGCCTACACAATGCTGCTACACACAACCCCATGCCAGATATTACTTACTTCATAAAGTAGAGTGAAACGGCAGGCAGCTGAATTGGTTCAGTTTGAGTCACTTACATAACATGTTGATTGTTCAGAACTCCCCAGTTGTGTACAGTACTGTATGCCTAGGGCACTGTGTCATCACATCGAAACAGCTGGACAGAACACATTATCCTTTCCAAGTTACAAACATTCATCCAACGTGCAATTACTACATCCTGAAACTTTGAAAGTAGCTTTTTATCAGTGATTGCTACAATTGTTACAAAATGGGCACTGTAATTTTCCAGAGTTGGATTTGGCACATGTGGGGTGTAGAACACCTTATTTAGTAAAGATCCGACTGAAGAGGGAGTCGTCACCTTGTTTCTCGACATATTTACTGTACCTGGACACGATAATGTTCCACTGTAATGTCTTTGTGGTAATTATTCTGCCAAGCACCCTGTTGTGGTAATTATACTAAAACCCTAATTAGCCGCAGCATCAAGATGTAAACCCCTGAAGTCCCAGTATCCTCCTCTTTCCCCACCTCACCTCTTTCCTCACCTCACCTCACCTCTTACCTCACCTCTTTCCTCACCTCACCTCACCTCTTACCTCACCTCTTTCCTCACTTCTTTCCTCACCTCACCTCTTACCTTACCTCTTTCCTCACCTCGCCTTTTTCCTCACCTCACCTCTTACCTCACCTCTTTCCCCACCTCACCTCTTTCCTCACCTCACCTCACCTCTTACCTCACCTCTTTCCTCACCTCTTACCTCACTTCTTTCCTCACCTCACCTCTTACCTCACCTCTTTCCTCACCTCACCTTTTTCCTCACCTCACCTCTTACCTCACCTCTTTCCCCACCTCACCTCTTTCCTCACCTCACCTCACCTCACCTCTTACCTCACCTCTTTCCTCACCTCTTACCTCACTTCTTTCCTCACCTCACCTCTTACCTCACCTCTTTCCTCATCTCATCTCTTCCCTCACCTCACCTCTTACCTCACCTCTTTCCTCACCTCACCTCTTACCTCACCTCTTTCCTCATCTCATCTCTTTCCTCACCGCCATTTCAACCTTACCTTGCAGTGTACTGAGGTGTACAATAAAATACATTAAGTTGCCTGAGGTTAGTAGAGTTCAACCTAACTAAAGCAAGTTGTGTTCTTAAAATATATTAGATGCAAAAACAAGTACTTGCAGCCAGAAATTACTTTGTAAATGCATTGTTCAACAAATGAGATATCGATATCATATTTCTTTCATTTGATTTTTGCTCTGCCCCTACAGAGCTGTATATGGTTTGCAGGAATGTACGGACAGAGTGATGTTTGAATGTTTTACTCCAAATGTTTCCAGAAAGGTCCTAAAAATGGGCATTGTAAGTGCAGTGGTAATTTTGCTTTGTGCGTGGAAGGTCATCAGACAGACCACTCACCATATTACAACAACAGAGAAAGTAGAAATAGTGATCAATTCTTTCCCCTGCCTGCCTTTTCTCACCTTAAATGATTCAGAGGTAAGTCTTCTTAATCAGCATACTGTGTGTTTTCCAGTGACAAAGCTAGCCCAGCGCTAATAGTTTCACTGTGTCTGCCGTTTTATGACTGACATGGCAATAAGCAGATTATACATATATTTATGCCATCTGCAGCTCAGAGAGATAATTAAAGAATATAAATTAATCAAGTGCAATTAATTAGAGGCTTTATGTTCACAGCAGTACATCTCTACATGTATAATTTATATTTATTGATCTGTTTGGTTTCATTAGCCTATGTGATAACACTGGAAATGTATTAGAGGGGAAAATGCACAATTAGCATGCTGCAAGGTCTGCTCGTAATTGATAGATCAGCGCTCGTTCCCCGCAGATATGAAGCTGTGTAAACTGTCATAAGCAGTTACAATCGATGACTGATATTTCGCGCCATATCTCCACGTTGATTAATGTTGTTTTTGAAAGCAGCCCCCACGCTTAATGGGAGGCTGATAGGCATGCAGAATTTACTGTTTAATCAGGCTAAATAATTTATTGCGGTTCCTCCGTAGCCTGGGAGTGTGTGTTGTTGGTTGGTTGAAATGTATGATTGGTCTCTATAAGTGCTATGCTGATGTTATTTGCTCCAGTCAGCAACCAATATGGCTGAAGCATTAAGAGCTTTGTGCTTCCCAGCTGATTTTTCATTGACTCTGCTGCCATCGTTCATCACCGGCCTGTTTCTCTCCACTCTCCACTATGACTATCTGACTGAGGAGAGAGGAACCAGGCTAGGTAGTCAATATTCATCCCCACTGTTTTCACTGCATTCACAGTTTCTTTCTGCAGTACAATCACTATGTATACTATTTTCAAAAAGACATGTTTTCTTCAGTAACAGTGAGAGGAAGCAACTAGAAAGACCCAGAGGGGTCAAAATACATGTATTATTGTGAGGTCATCATTGAATTACAGAGATGGCATGTAGATTGACCCACAGAGGACAGATCCACATTCAGAATGACAGTATCTAGTTCTGTTGACCCAATGCTTGTGTTTCACTGACCCCGCCAACCTACTCTATGTCCAGAAGGTGCTACCTTGACAACCTGAAGGAGCATAAATGACAGTGCTGCTCTACGCTACTCATTTCCCTAAATGGGGGGGGGGTTAAAAAGGTTCCATCCCCCCTTCTTGAATTGATTATGTGTTTATTGATAAAGAATTACCGGGCCCCATCATGGTCCTTCAAAATAACTTCATGCTTAAACTGCACATCCTCTCCACATACTGCAGCTTACTTCTGTTCTGCCTGCTCAGGCCTCAGCCACGACAGCCTCACAATATTCTTATGAACCATTTCATCATAAAGATGGAATCATCTTCAAAGAGTAGCTCCTATTTGGTGTAATTACATATTTTTTGTTGTGTTGTTTTGTGTAATGACATATTTGAAGGCACTGTCATGGCGTGTTGAGTCAGTGATCATTCATGTGGCTTGAAAACAGAATGACAGTAAATAGGTAGTGTGTTTATGGGCACCACATGTAGTCCACTGAGACCAGCTTCTGTTTATTCCCTGGGTTTAGTGTGAAGGAGTATCTTTTCCTCTCTCATGGAGAGATGAGCCTCTTCTATACCTTAGATACCCAACCTTGTCATTGTCACCCTGCTTTATTGTATAACAGGGACTGGAGCAGGTTAGGAAAGGATATGCAGTTTGGAAGTGGGCCCTTTTATGTATTAGACAGTTTGCCGGCCCATTGAGGTTTCTTTGCCTGGTTACCCACACTACTTGCTCTGGCCAAACACTGTGCCACACCCATGGACGTTAGTTTAATGAGTCTGGATCTGAGTACCTCCCCGACCCTTCACCGAATGTGAACCCGTACGGGGACGTCTGATTGGTCCATAAACCGATGGGTTGAGGCAGAGCTAGAACACACATGGGTAAATCAGCGGTTTGAAAATGTGTCATTGGCTTTGATACTCCGATTGGTTAGAGACAATCCAATTGCTGATTACTTTGTTTTGTACAATGCCTCTTGTGTGGCTTAAGTATGTAACGAACGACAGAGCAGCTGATGAATTTAGTTTGAGATGTCAGGCTAGGGGTTTCTAAGCCCTATTTTGCAGCTGGAAGCCAGACTTCTACATAAATTTTTGCCCTGTGTCTCAGGCAATTTCCTCTCCCTCTGTCACTGTTAATGCTCACAGAAACACCACCCCCTGTTTCAGGTTGCAGGGCTGTGCGGTAGGAGAGGCTCTGTGCCGTATAATGAGCCACTCAGATTCTCAGTCTTTTGTACACCTGCTAGTTTCCTGTTCTCTTACTATACTATACTATACTATACTATACTATAGTCCTATACTTACGTAGTTGTCTATTCATGGTATAAATTATTAGGATTATTGATATTTTGCCGAACCAATGCAAAACATTTTATGATTTGTTTTCTTTGTATAGGGATTTAGTTTTACTTTTCACAGAGATGAAAGAGATGTACGTTTTCAAATGTTAAAGCTAGTGGCAAAAAATGCAACATTTGGAATGTAAGGCGAGTGAGTGTCTGTTCTTGAATAATGCAGAAACAGATCTGTTTGCACATAAGTAACAGAAACCCTCTAACCTTCCCTCCTCCCCTCTCAGACCCATCTCTGAATCCAACCCTGAGATAGTAATAGAAACCCTCTAGCCTTCCCTCCTCCCCTCTCAGACCCATCTCTGAATCCAACCCTGAGAAGGTAATAGAAACCCTCTAGCCTTCCCTCCTCCCCTCTCTGACCCATCTCTGAATCCAACCCTGAGATAGTAATAGAAACACTCTAGCCTTCCCTCCTCCCCTCTCAGACCCATCTCTGAATCCAACCCTGAGAAGGTAATAGAAACCCTCTAGCCTTCCCTCCTCCCCTCTCAGACCCATCTCTGAATCCAACCCTGAGATGGTAACAGAAACCCTCTAGCCTTCCCTCCTCCCCTCTCAGACCCATCTCTGATTCCAAC
This sequence comes from Oncorhynchus kisutch, assembly GCF_002021735.2. Lineage (NCBI taxonomy): Eukaryota > Metazoa > Chordata > Actinopteri > Salmoniformes > Salmonidae > Oncorhynchus > Oncorhynchus kisutch. Next base: position 75,055,652 of record NC_034181.2, on the reverse strand, counting down.
CCTGAGATAGTAACAGAAACCCTCTAGCCTTCCCTCCTCCCCTCTCAGACCTATCTCTGAATCAACCCTGAGATAGTAACAGAAACCCTCTAGCCTTCCCTCCTCCCCTCTCAGACCCATCTCTGAAGCCAACCCTGAGATAGTAACAGAAACCCTCTAGCCTTCCCTCCTCCCCTCTCAGACCCATCTCTGAATCCAACCCTGAGATAGTAACAGCTGGAAATGTTTGTGGCTGGGCTCTTCTCTTCTGTGGCTGGGCTCTTCCCCCCGCCGTTCCTCTGACTGTGGTGTGGAAGGAGTGTGGGCTGGGCTCTTCCCCATGCCGTTCCTCTGACTGTGGTGTGGAAGGAGTGTGGGCTGGGCTCTTCCCCCCGCCGTTCCTCTGACTGTGGTGTGGAAGGAGTGTGGGCTGGGCTCTTCCCCATGCCGTTCCTCTGACTGTGGTGTGGAAGGAGTGTGGGCTGGGCTCTTCCCCATGCCGTTCCTCTGACTGTGGTGTGGAAGGAGTGTGGGCTGGGCTCTTCCCCCCGCCGTTCCTCTGACTGTGGTGTGGAAGGAGTGTGAGCTGGGCTCTTCCCCATGCCGTTCCTCCGACTGTGGTGTGGAAGGAGTGTGGGCTGGGCTCTTCCCCATGCCGTTCCTCTGACTGTGGTGTGGAAGGAGTGTGGGCTGGGCTCTTCCCCATGCCGTTCCTCTGACTGTGGTGTGGAAGGAGTGTGGGCTGGGCTCTTCCCCATGCCGTTCCTCTGACTGTGGTGTGGAAGGAGTGTGGGCTGGGCTCTTCCCCCCGCCGTTCCTCTGACTGTGGTGTGGAAGGAGTGTGAGCTGGGCTCTTCCCCATGCCGTTCCTCTGACTGTGGTGTGGAAGGAGTGTGGGCTGGGCTCTTCCCCATGCCGTTCCTCTGACTGTGGTGTGGAAGGAGTGTGGGCTGGGCTCTTCCCCACGCCGTTCCTCTGACTGTGGTGTGTAAGGAGTGTGGGCTGGGCTCTTCCCCACGCCGTTCCTCTGACTGTGGTGTGGAAGGAGTGTGGGCTGGGCTCTTCCCCATGCCGTTCCTCTGACTGTGGTGTGGAAGGAGTGTGGGCTGGGCTCTTCCCCATGCCGTTCCTCTGACTGTGGTGTGGAAGGAGTGTGGGCTGGGCTCTTCCCCAGGCCGTTCCTCTGACTGTGGTGTGGAAGGAGTGTGGGCTGGGCTCTTCCCCCCGCCGTTCCTCTGACTGTGATGTGGAAGGAGTGTGGGCTGGGCTCTTCCCCATGCTGTTCCTCTGACTGTGGTGTGGAAGGAGTGTGGGCTGGGCTGGGCTTAGAGCAGAGTAGGCCCATATTGACACTGCTGGTGGACCACTGTATCCCTTTAAAACCACTATGGGGGGGGGGGGGCTATCTGATTTCCCTGCAATGGATCCCCAGAGAGAGAGGCAGCTTCCATTTTTCTTAACTTGTATATAAGTAAACTGGCTGGTATAAGACCTGGCTGGGAGGTCAAATCAATCTCTGCTATTAATTACATAGAAATGTGACACTCCTTCTTAAATGCTCCTGTCCCCAGTGATTTAGCCCAGGGCCTGCATTCTGTCTGCCCAGTGTCAGCGTGTATGCATGCCACGGAGACGATCGAGCCGAGTGCTTTACGACCGCTGCGGCCAAATTGTATTTTTCTCTGTGACTCGCCTCGTGTAAACAAAGATGGGTTAATATGTTCTTTGATGACAGTTTTATGTAAAGGCTTTTAGGCAAGGAGTGTGTATCATATTTACTGTAAGTACACTTCAAGTACAAAGACAAGTTAATGCAGCATGAATTAGTAAGGATTGTAGTCACGAACAGGTCATCTTTTTCAATAAAGTGCATAGAAATAAATATGATCGTTATCTTGCTAGTCCTAGATACAAATCTATTATGTGGCACAGGCCAGTGTAGAGCACTGGGCCAATGATACTGATTAGACCTTTAAGGAGTGATGCAATTTGTATTGCTGTGGGAAGCAGTAGAGATCTGTTTATCGCGTGACAATGTGATATTATGCTCCTCGTGCTGTCTTAATTGGTAACAGTCTCTACCCACAAAAGGTGCACAAGGCCCTTGATTTTTGTAAGACAATCTCACCCCTCCTCCCTCCTTCAATTCCCCCTTCCCTCCCTCTCTTCTTCTCTCTCGCGGAAGAGCAGTGAAAACCCCTAAAGCATTTCCTTAATCCTCCAGAAGACCATGCTGTCCCACTAAATATGGTACCTGTGGACAAACAATAGATTTTTCCATAATAATAATGTTGAAGTGTTCATTATGAGTGTCTAATGGAGCTAGTGGACTCGGCCTGACCAGACATACAGGGAAGCTCTCCTTTTGATCAGCAGCATGGGGTTAATCCATGGGTGGAAATAATGGAGCTATCGGAGAGGGAGAGGGAGTATCGAACTGTGTTGAATTTACAGCCGAGAGGGCTCAGTAAAAGGAGGATTTTTAGAGCCTCTCGCTGCGTATTGAAGGAAAGACTGTCTGACAAGTCATCAATGAGCCCTGGCGCTATACTAAACTAATGAAAGCCGCATTTGATCTTCTCCGAAGAGGTTCAATACCACTCCTGCTATTATTTAAGTCCTCAGCTTCACCCAAACCTGTTTTCAGATCCACAGAAATCGTTAGATAGCGGCGACGGAGTGAACTGTGTTTGTAAGTATCTGATGAGAGGAGGAAGTATTTTAACAGGTTATAATGTATCACTGATGTATGCATCTACTGGATACTTCCTGGTCTCTGGATATTCCTCTCTTTTCTTTTTATACCTTGGCCATTTGGGTACAAAATATTGCCCGTGTTCTCATTATTATCTACATTTTCTTGTTTGTAATTTCCTTGACAAAAACGGACCACCTAATATCTGCCTAATGGACCAAGCGGGTAATGTAAAATGCATATGAAAACACTATTGAGTCACATTTTATTCAACCACTCGGCAGAGTAATGCATAGTCTTTGCTTGCTGTGTTTGAAGAAGTTTCTCATGTACCATTTATAAAACAGAAATATTTTCTTAGCTGTGGTAAATCTAACGCGCTACGCATCGTCTTTTTGCTCATAACTGGTAGAAATGCTGTTACATCTCAAAACGTCTGTCAATCTTAAGTATACCATCATAAGGCTATTTTTATGCTGTGGCCTTGTCTATGTTTCACCGTTTGTGCTTTGAGAGAAGCCCACCTGAAAGTCAGCAGATAAATTCTGCCCACAAAAATGATATAATCTTATCTTTTGTTTATAGATTTTCCAGAAACATTGAAGGCTGCCAGTGCTGTATTATTTTCTCATTGAAGCAAAATGAAAATAAAGCCCAGCTGTTGAATTTATATTTGAGCTCCAACATTAAGAGGCCATCCCGACCGCACTGGAGAGACAAGCAGGATAAACGATTTGGTCTGAGTCTTTGCCAGGGAACGAGGCAATGCGTCATCTGCTAACTTCAATGCTGTGCTCTGCACTGCAAGCAAAACAACCCCCTGCACTTGAACTGGAGTGTTTCAAGGTTATGTTAACTGAAACATGCTGAAGTAATAATATAAACACAGTGATAACCGGCAGTTTGGAAGATTTCAATAACAAATCAGAGACCATAGAAGGCCTGACTGAAATGTGTGATGACATAGGATTGGGCAAAACAATTACTCTCTGCTTATAAACAGTGCTGCACATGGAATTCCTCATTTATGAAGACTCCCTCTCCACCACTGTAAATAGATCATCGTAACCTCATTTGTAATGTCTCCAAAACTTAAACCGCATACTCATGTGTCTCTTATGTCTCCCTCAAGTCTGTGTATTACTGTTCATCTACTAAGCAGCATTGTCAGCTTGGCTCTATTCTGTGTGGGCTGTCCCAATGTGTCCCAGTCGTGTCAGTTTAGGGCCAGAGCCCATTCTGTGTAGGCAGTCCCAATGTGTCCCAGTCGTGTCAGTTTAGGGCCAGAGCCCAGAGGCATGTCTAGGGCTATTGCCTATTGCCAAAAGCATAGTTCAGGAGCCAAGTTGTAGCAGGAAAAGAGGGAGGGAGGGCCAGAGAGAGAGGGAGATATGGATGGGAGAGCTGTCGCACATGTGATGAGAGAAGGATGTATGGAAGGAGGGAGGGAGGGAGGGAGGGAGGGAGGGAGGGAGGGAGGGAGGGAGGGAGGGAGGGAGGGAGGGAGGGAGGGAGGGAGGGCGTTAGCTGCAGGCAGCCAAGGCAGTGCAACGGTTAGGCCTGCTAATCCTCACATATATATTCTCCTAATTAATCCTGATTACCACTTTTTAATCGCCCTGCTCGGCCTGCCCTGAAATAAAGTGACACTTGCTAATGAATTAAACCTGCAATTTACAATTGCTCCACTATTCCCTCCACTGGTTCCCACAGCCCTGTGTGTTAACGTTGGTCCCATGTGGCCAACATTAGTAGTAGCAGCCCCCCCCAGTCAGTCAGTTAGACAGTTAGTTTAGTTCAGTGGTGTATGGTGTGGTCTCACTTCACTCAGTGCTAGTTAACTGCTCGGCGTTTGGATGACACCTGCACCCTTTTATAGGGACTGGGACATGATGGTGGTGAGGTAGGGGTGTGCCGGAAGGGGAGTGGTCAGTCCTGCAGTTAGATGAATGAACTATAAAGGTGGAAATGAAGGTGTCAAATGTGAAATAGTAATATGCTGTTTGCTAGATATTGTGAAACGCTGATGAAGACAGCTTGTCTAAGTGATTTCATGTAATGTATCAGAACTACAGTGTCTGCTTTTCTTCATTTCCCAGACTTCCCAAGTCTTTGCTCTCGAGGAGGAAACATTTAGTAGTCAGAGTATGTGCACAACAGAAGTATATCTTTGAGCCCCTGACATTGAAAATGAAAAGGATTTATAACGGTTTGTGTGACTCCTTGCCTTATTACCATTCAGAATGTGATCAGATCAGACCCACTGGTAAAGCCGTGTCCAGTCCAATCAAATCTAACCCTAACCCTAACCCTAACTCCAAAGAAGGTATAACCAGATAGGCTAGATACACTGACCTGGCCCTTTACTTCCGGGTCAGTGGCGGCCACCGCAGCAGCAGCCAGCAGTAATGGTTAACAAATTAACTCGTTCCCCCTGTGGTTCGGCCCTCTGCCACCCTCATTTGAGTCAGTCCACCCCTGTGAGATGGGATCCCGTGAAGCAGTGATTGTTTCCACGATTAGGTGGAGGGGAGAGAACCAGAGCCGTGGAGCCATGGATCTATCTCCATCCCTCCTATGGAATCCCCCCTCACACACCTTCCCACAGCCCCTGCCTGAAAACAATAGCCAGCTGTCGCCCGCCTGCTGATGTACCTTTGATCAGCCAAATGAAGGCTGCTGGCATTTCTTATGGAGTGGAGATTGCTTATCGATTTATATCAAAATATTCATGCTAATCCCGGGGCAGCGCAGACTATTTTCAGGCCGGGTTAGCAATCAGAGCTGCCTGTCCTGTCTGAGACAATCTGCTGAGCTGGGATGTCTAATCAGCCTGGGGTCCTGCAGTCAAATGCACTTTGCTGTTTAGATTTGGACCCCTGACATTGATGGAGGAGTCCAGAGAAAGGTGTTGACAAACCAAATTGTTTGTTCCAGTACTATTTTGCCAGAGATCAAGTTCAGAGTAATGTGCAGTGAATTTGTTCATTACGTGACCAAGCCGGGCCCAGCCAAGCAGAGGAGAGGTGTGGGGTTGGTTTCACCACTTTCACTGCTGTTGGAGAAGAGGGTTTAGTTTAGTGTGTGTTTTGGGGGTCGGTTGCAAATCAAGGAGGTTGAAGTAGCTTGGAGAGCAGAGCAGGCAGTTGGCTTTGTGTTAGGGCACCGTTTGGTTTGTGTAGCCCTGCCCTGAGAAACTGTCATGGGAGGCTCAGGCAGATTGGATTATTTCGTCTATGCTCTCTGAACTAGTCATTTCTCAGTCTAGTCTTTTCACACTGGCTGAGATTGTACACACTCTCCCAGTCTTTGTTTGGGGTTTCTTGGTCTTGTTAAAAGATATACAGCAGGCAGACAATGGACCCACTGAGTATACCATGTGAGATTCTGCTTTTCCAGACACCTTCACAGACAACATTCTAACGAATAACCTTGCTACAAGTGGTCAAGAATCTTATCTTGACAATTATGTTACATGATCTACAATACATGCATACAGTTTACAGGACAGAGACAGTTAAATATTTTAATTTAAACTACCATATGCCTGCTATCAATGTTAATTTCTTAATGTGATTATGGTAATATTAATTTTAGTACTACAGCAGCATTAAGCATTTATTTAGGTCAGGCATATGTTTTCATGTGTGAATCAAATGAAATACCATAAGGTTTTCATACCATCAGACCATCAGGGCCCTCCCTCCCTTGCCTGGCACGACTTTTCCTAGATTACAGTAGATTATGTTTCCTTACTTCCTGCAGCAAAGCCCCTCCCCCATGCATCCCTGTGACGAAGGCTCCTTCTAAATCTGTCTCAATACGGTAATGCTGTCTTGTAATTATTGCCAGAAGAAATCTGTGAAGAAAAAGCAATGCCAGAGCGGAGAGATTATCCCTGTAGAGGGTAAAGGGCTAATGTCCTGGCCATATGGCCCAGACTGACTGAGACTAGCTCTAACTGTCATGTCCTGTAGCTAGTCTAGTGTTCTGCTGCTTTAAGGTCAATCATACATCAGGTATTAGTGTCAGGTGGGGATTAATGCTTCAATGTTCCTTCACCTCAGACACGACATGGCTGTACAGTTATAGTATCTGGGCTGGGGATTTGGCACACTGCCTTCCACCCGCCCTCCACTGCACCAGGGCATTCCTTCCTGGTCTGCAGCTAGACCTGCACCAATCACTGCAGTGCTCAGAGTAGAACATGCAGCTATGATATGTCTCTGGCCTGGTTGTTTACTGTTTACCAGGCTGACACTGTGGTTAAGTCTTCCTGTTTGTTGTTTGTGTTGTTGTTAATGCTGTTGTTGCTGTCTGGCAGGGTTATTACTATGGTTGACTGACCCATACATTCGCTCTCTGGTTGATTTAGACTTCACTTACAGCAGCCAAACACAGGGCTTATAGTACACGGCTGTCTGATGTATTATCCCATGTCTGTAATCAACATTTACTCTAGTTTCACCTCTGATATGAAGCGCCTTGTTTTACATTTATTAGTAATTCATAGATATGTACTTGTATACTCCAGTAATTTATAGATATGAATATGCCTGAGCAGCAATAGTTTTATGTAGAGAATAACAGCTATGCATAACCACATTTCATCCTATTATTGTTGGAGTTTAAGCATTTTATTCTCCCTCAGAGGATAATGCTTCCTTCTGCCACACCATGGGCAGTGTACTGTACTCAGAGTCATATATTTAGAGAGTTGGATCAACTTTTACAATGTTCTATATTGTTCTAATTCTAGACATTGAGTTACAAAGCATTGTTGATATATTCCCCATGTAATGTTCATGGGGAGGGAACATGGCTGCTATAGAATGGGGCGGCAGGGTAGCCTAGTGGTTAGAGCGTTGGATTAGTAACTGAAAGGTTTCATGTTCAAATCCCCAAGCTGACAAGGTACAAATCTGTTGTTCTGCCCCTGAACAGACAGTTAACCCACTGTTCCTAGGCCATCATTGAAAATACAAATTTGTTCTTAACTGACTTGCCTAGTTAAAAAAATGTTGTAATGGCATCATAATGCAGAAACTGCATTGGCCCGACTCTGTAAATACTCTCTGAATGTACTGTATCTGAATGATAATGCACTTAGACCATGGTGTGGAGGAATGTGTAGTCATTCATCAATGTTTAAATGAGAAGTTGCTTGCAGAGTTTGAGTAAATGTTGTTTTTGTTCTGAGTCCAAGGTTTTGACTCACAGATCTATGCCATATATCTCTTTTTGATCCATTACGAAATAAACCCTGGCTTTCTATTCACACATTCAAATACACAATCTAACGTAGTATTAAACAAAGTGGAAAACCTCTATCGCCCATTGGGTGTATATCAAATGCACTGCATAGTTGAACCTACTGCTGTGTTGAGGATGAGGTGCGTAAGGTGAATATGTACAGTACAATACAACACTAACCAGGATGTAAGGTGCATATGTACAGTACAATACAACACTAACCAGGATGTAAGGTGCATATGTATAGTACAATACAACACTAACCAGGATGTAAGGTGCATATGTGCGGCACAATACAACACTATCTAGGATGTAAGGTGCATATGTACGGCACAATAAAACACTAACCAGGATGTAAGGTGCATATGTATAGTACAATACAACACTAACCAGGATGTAAGGTGCATATGTGCGGCACAATACAACACTATCTAGGATGTAAGGTGCATATGTACGGTACAATACAACACTAACCAGGATGTAAGGTGCATATGTATAGTACAATACAACACTAACCAGGATGTAAGGTGCATATGTATAGTACAATACAACACTATCTAGGATGTAAGGTGCATATGTATAGTACAATACAACACTAACCAGGATGTAAGGTGCATATGTATAGTACAATACAACACTAACCAGGATGTAAGGTGCATATGTATAGTACAATACAACACTATCTAGGATGTAAGGTGCATATGTGCGGCACAATACAACACTATCTAGGATGTAAGGTGCATATGTACAGTACAATACAACACTAACCAGGATGTAAGGTGCATATGTACGGCACAATACAACACTAACTAGGATGTAAGGTGTATATGTACAGTACAATACAACACTAACCAGGATGTAAGGTGCATATGTACGGCACAATACAACACTAACTAGGATGTAAGGTGCATATGTACGGTACAATACAACACTAACCAGGATGTAAGGTGCATATGTACAGTACAATACAACACTAACTAGGATGTAAGGTGCAGGTGTCACCTAGTCTCTCGCTCTCTCTATCACCCTGTGACATAAACAGCAGTTGTTTGGTATAAAAGGTGGGATGGATCCACGTGGGACCGACGACAACAACGCAGCAGATGGATGGGCTTCTTCATATGTGTAAATAGTCACAGCTAGCTATTAACATACCTCTGTGCAGATGGCAGGCTGTAATAAAGCACAGACGATAAAACAGAACCGTCTCCTCCTATGGCTGACACATTTTTTACATACAGTGCAATATGTTCTGTAACACGTGGGGACAATAACTCAAGGGAATATTTAGGAGCTCTTGTTCCTGAATAGTAAACATTTTTAATGTAGCTGTAAAATTATATCTTTGGGTTAACTCACTTTCATATCTGGCATCAGAATTAACATTATATTCTGAGTTTTGTGTTTTTCATCAAAACAAAATAGTAATTTAATGACTGATCATGAAACTCATGTTAACAAAATTGTACTACATTTTTTGAGTTTGTGTATGACATGCAAATGTGTTTGTGTTTGTGTGGATCGCGTGCAAGTGTCAGTTTCAAACAGAATCACTCCAGACTGCAGCAGTAGTAGGTGTAGCAGGAGAGACTGGCCCAGAGCTGGTCCCCCTCCAACTGGCTGAATTACTGCTCTCTGACTCCACTGACTAGAGAGAAGAGTAGAGGGACTGGTCCCCCTCCAACTGTCTGAACTACTGCTCTCTGACTCCACTGACTAGAGAGAAGAGTAGAGGGACTGGTCCCCCTCCAACTGTCTGAACTACTGCTCTCTGACTCCACTGACTAGAGAGAAGAGTAGTGGAACATAGTTATAGACCCAGACAGAGAGCGTGTGACCAAGATCAAGGGATGGAGAGATGGATGGACAGACAGAGAGGGAGGGGAAGGAGTACAGAGAAGGAGAGAGAGAGAGAGACAGTGCGGGAGGGGAAGGAGTAGGGAGAAGGAGAGAGACAGACGAGAGGGAGGCAAAGGAGTAGAGAGAAGGAAGTGGAGAGACTGAGAGGGAGGGGAAGGAGAGAGAGACGGAAAGGGAGGGAGGGGAAGGAGTAGAGATTGGGAGGGAGAAAGACAAGAGGGAGGGGAAGGAGTAGAGAGAAGGAGAGAGAGACTGAGAGGGAGGGGAAGGAGTAGAGAGAAGGAGAGAGAGAGACAGAGAGGGAGGGGAAGGAGTAAAGAGAGGGAGGGAGGGAGACTGAGCCAAAGGGAGACAGAGATGGATAGACAGAGAGAGAGGGAGGGAGGGAGGGAGAGAGACAGAGGGAGGGGAGACAGACAGTGGGAGTATGTGACAGAGAGAGAGAGTGTTTGGCGTCAGTGTTCAACTGCACCACGACGGCTACTCTAGAGTGCGTTGGTGCATGTGTGTGTGTGTGGAGCCCAAGGACTTGTCGCCTGTCTGCTGGTGTCTGTGGCTGGTGGCAGCCAGCTGTCAGGGGAGCTCAGAGAGAGAGGAGCCCAGGTGAAGGCAGGGCCGACCAGGCAGGCCAGCGGCAGACAAGGGCTGGGGCTGGAGCCTGTACCCCTCGCTCAGTCCAAATGAATGGTGACAAGAGAAGCAGATCCATTGATCCGCTGGTCAAAGCATCCCTAAGGCTGCAACCTAATGTTCTGAAAAAAGAACCAGCAGCAACAGTTGAGGCTCTGAGGGAACTCACCTTCAATAGACCTCCTACAATTATACAAGCAGGCGTATGAAAACAATTCAGAATTAAATATAAAGATCATTTTGGGTTACATTTTTTCAATGTGTTGTACTTTTTTATGAAATGAGGCATAAAGATGTCATACTTATTATTATAATTATTATATATATTTTTTTTTTCTAATAGTTCTTTTTTTTCTGCACGCCTTGCTTTTGATAATTATACATGCAGTCCAAATTAGAAGCCTTCCAGTCGCTGACTGGCACAAATTCCCCATGTAAATAAATGTATAACAACATGTTCGCCAGAAAAAAGTATCTGAGTCTGGGAATCAAAAAATACCTCCAGGAGGTGTTGTTCATTAAACGTGTAACTTTTCTAGCTGCTACATGCTACAAATAAAATGTCCAATCACAGTAGGTGGTGAAAATGAGATACTTTCTTCTGGGACAGTGTACCTCACTGACAACATTGAAGCGAAAATTGCCAGAGTTCTTTACACATTTCCGTGACTTATTGCCATTTCCTAAGAATTTCCAGACGTGTGCGAATAATTCCTGGGAGCTACAGTAGGTACATATGTTAAGAGTTAACAAGCAAATACGCACCAAATATGTAATGTAAGATGCAACGGAAAAGGTAAGAAAGACAGTGCTTGATGTAGCCTTTTAAAACTAGACTTCAGTTGAAGACTATTACTTAAAATATTACCACTATTAATATTACTACCTCTAGTTCAACTACCGCTATTTTACTAAATTCAATTACTTCATAAGACTTCTGAAAATTACCAAAATAAACAATAAGCAAAAAAATGCATTTCTTGAAAGCAAATATGAGTTTCCAGTCAAATATTTACCACTTTAATTATTTTGATATGAGATGTGATAGTTGCTGTGACAGTTGTGATTGGCTGGTGAAACCTGAACCAAGCCGTTGCCGTGACGCTGTGATAGATGTCCCTCCAATGGGTGCAGCATGCAGCTGATTGATTGGTCGTGTGGGTCTAGAGGAGATGATTGATGGATTGAGGTTGGTGAGGTGACAAACAAAGCAACGCCTGGCCCATCAAGGTGCAGCCCTGTCACTGACAATAACCCCTGATTGCCTCTCCCTCCCCCTCTTCCCTCTGTCCACCACACCGACCCCGAATCAGGGGCTGCCTCCTGCCCTCCCTCCATCCGCCTCTCTGACCAGTAGCCCTGCTATAGGTCCTCCCAGAGTCAGGTTTCATATGTCCATCTTCAACGTAAAACACATAATCAATGCACTGAAATGAGACGGATTGGTTGAGAATCTCTCACTCTCTCTGCTTCTGTCTCTCTCTCTCTCCTCTCCCACCCCTCTCTCTCTCTCTCTCTCTCTCTCTCTCTCTCTCTCTCCCTCTCTCTCTCTCTCTCTCTCTCTCTATTTCCATCTAAATTATCATGGATCTCATCAGTATGCTATTGGGCCTGGGTGTGTGTGTGTGTGTGTGTCATCCTGTCCCACTCCCCTGTCCTACTCCTTTAACTCTCAGCCTGTATACAATCTCCTCCAGAGCAGCCAATGCCCCCCCGGGCCTCTCTCACACATTATTCATATTACTGTTGATTCTAAAAATTAGTCGCCAGGATATCCCTTAGAGATTGTAAAGATTACAAAGCTTAACTTCAAATACTTCCCAGATTTGGTTAAACGGCGCACAGCATCCATAACCTGGTTAATACTGTTGTTAGAGTTTCAGGCAGAGTGTGTGAGGGCCAAGAGAAAACCTGAAACTGTGACTGTGATGCCTTGTGAATTCTTCCACTTTTATATCTCAAGTTATACTGTACTCTAGTGATGCGTTATCCACATATCTATCTGATGATATATTAACATTTAATATTGCAATTTAATTTGTTACTGTAATTTCACAAGATTTGTATAATATTTTAACGATTATACATTTCATGTTTTTCCACTTATAATGTCTGAGAGGCTTGCCTTGGAGCTGTTCCGCTGTGTGTGGGTCTGTTGGCTGGTTGGTTGGCAGGTCTGTTGGCGCTGAGGTCTGGGCAGCACATTTCCTTCCTGTCCCACACATTTCCTATCTGTGGGCTTCACAGACATTTCCTTTATTTGTAAAGCATTCTGCTTTTTGAGCACCGTTGCTGCTTATTTATTTATTTATTTGTGTTTGTTTGTGTCTCAGACAGAGGTATTGGTAATCTATTGTCTCCTCTTAGTCAGAGGCTCAATAAACTGGCAACAGTGCTGGTGGGTCATCATGCTGGGTGAGATGCAGAGGAGGATCCCTAGGTGTGTGTGTTTCATGGATTGTAGCAAAAGATATGTAGGAGGGTTGGAGTTTGATTCCAGTCGAGATCCTTCAAAAGATGAAGATTTTGTTGTTGTCAAAAGCAATATGTTTACATGCTCAGTCTTTTAACTTAATGCTTAACATGTTTTTTTCAATCTACTAAGATTACGGAAAGATTACAGTTTCTTATCCTGGGGAAAATAATAGATGTAAATAGATAATCTGAATGGAGATCCAGGGTTTAATAGCAGATGCTGTCAATAAGCCATCTTTGAATAACAGATTTGAGAACAACACCAGCAGATCTCTTATTATCTTGAGATGTCTTATTATCTATGACTGACATGTTCCTGTTCCCCTGTCCAGATGTTTCCAGGTGAAGCAGGGAGCTATCCTAATACTGTTCCAGAGGGGGGTCCATGTTCTAATTGAATACTCAGACTGTAATCACACTGTCTGTAGCTAACTGGCAGCATTCACACTGGCAGAGTGACTCCTGTCAGTGCCAAGGGGGTGTTGTACCCCTCTCTAACCCCCTGGGGGAACCACCTGGCTCTGTGTTGGTATCCCTCTCGATGTAGAGACATTGATCTAGAGGGGCTTGGACCTTGCCTCTCCACGAGGTGAAATGAGTGTGCTGAGTGATCTACCAATGCATTACCTTCCTTACCTTGGCTGCTGATATCTGTGTGTCACAGTTATGCAGCTAGGGGCCCAAGCAGGTTGCTAAGCAGGCGGTGTATTATAGATCACAACTAAAGCATATTGTCATTAGATGAATGTTCTAGGGCCGCCGCCCGGCACTCCACTGTGTGAAATATGTTTAATAAGTGCATAATTATGACATCTGTTACCCTTTGAGTGGGAAATTAACGGAAGGAATAACAGGTTTAAGTATGTGTTAACACTATGATAGCATGTTTAATTGAAATATGACTTGGGAGTAATGAAGATTAAATTAAGCCTGGGGATAATCGTCTGACAGAAAGATAATTGAGTTACAATCCGCAAGCAATGAAGAATAGCCGAGGGAGAGAAGAAAAAATAATCATTCCGTTGCCTCTTATCAAATAAGATTATTTCCCCGCTGAAAGAGGAACTATAATTTCAGTCGTCAGATTAAATTGTGTGTGATTAATCAAAGAGGTAATCCACAATTTGAGTGGGATCAGAATGGCATATGTCTGTTTTATGTCATTTACTTCTCTCTCTATCTCTTGGTCTTCTTACCCGGGAGTGGGGGGGGGGGGCTGATTGTCCTGCTAAGAGTGTAAAGGAGGGTTTTTAAGATCCCTCATCTCACTGTTTGCTAATGACTTGATGACTAATCCGATTGGCGTAAGGCTGAGAGGCTTCCTGGCAAAATGTTATCATCTCTCTTCCCGCTAAAGGCTGGAGTGATGCAGCATAGACACGCACACAAATAGACACCAGTGTACTGGATGCTCACATTATGTTCTGCACACCGTTATGAGTGTTTCTATTTGGTTGAATGATTTTCTTTGATAGCCACAGCCTTCTGACAGGGTGTTCATCCATAGAGGACAGGGCTTGGAGAGGCAGCATGGGGGTCTCCTCCTCCATCTCCAGGACAATCACCAGATCCTGTTCTTCACATTCACTTTTCCTTCATGTTCTCCTGAATGTCTGGAATTCCATAGATTGGGATGGAATAGATTTGAGTATAATTCTAAAACAACATCTAAACATTTCCAGAAATGTTAGTAAATTAGCTTTTAAATAAATTATTCAAGCAATTGGTGATACATTTGTGACATATATATGATGAAAATATGATATAATTCAGTGCAGTAAATTGATATCTGTATGATATCTGTACGTCAAACATTTACTTTTGCCATTTTAGTCTTTTAGCAGATGCTCTTATCCAGAGCGACAGTGCATTCATTTTAAGATAGCTAGGTGATAGCTAGGTGAGACAAGCACACATCACAGTATACAGTATACAGGATACCCACATTCATTTCTGATGAAAAAATGTAAATGTAAAAATATTGATGGATATAGCATTTTGGAAATAAACTCTTCATTTATAATCTGAAGGCCCGTCATTACAGACCCTAAAGCCTCTTTGGAGTGGTGGATAATTTAGAGGGTGGTCAGTAGGGCAGTGTTGTGTTACAAGGTGAGGAGGAAGGGACAGAGGAGACTGACCAGGGGCAAAGAGCACAGGTGTAAATCATCGCCAATTAGCGTTTGTTGGAGGGAGACACTGAGGATAGACGCAGTGAACAGAGCACAGATAATAGGCTACAGCTCAAACACACACACACACATACACATTTCATATCAATAATGATTACATTTATCTCACGGTATTGTGTTATAACAGACCATAATAGAACACCAATTGTCCCCCCCCCCCCCCCACTTTTTTTCAGCCAACTGTCTTTTACATTATGATCATGCATTAATTAGACATATTGATCATCTAGACCTGTCTTTAAAGATTAAAATCATAAACACTCACAAAACCAAGGACGTAACCCCCATGTGAAAATTCTTAATCCCTCTTCAGCTCACGATAATGGCTCCAGGGAAAAAGGAAGAAAAAATAGAAGCTATCCTATCCATGAATCGTCTGTCTGCTATTGAAGCCAGTGTCATTATCTCCAGATTGCCTATGAATTAGAACAATGGCCTTTTTAAGTACCATTTCCTCCACCTCCATCTCCACTGCATGTGGTACACATTAACTTAGGCAGTCGTCATTAGGCCAAAGCTTCATGTCTGTCTCATATCATGTCCACTCTCTTGGTTATGTAACGGCGTTCTTCGTTTGTCGAAAGAGAGTCGGACCGAAATGCAGCGTGGTGGTTAATCATGATCTTTAATGAAAAAAATGACGATACATGAAATAACTTATAAATACAAAAACAACAAACGGAACGTGAAACTTATTACAGCCTATCTGGTGAACACTACACAGAGACAGGGACAATCACCCACGAAAGACAAAGCGAAACTCAGGCTACCTAAATACGGTTCCCAATCAGAGGCAACGAGAATCACCTGACTGCTGATTGAGAACCGCCTTAGGCAGCCAAGCCTATACAACACCCCTAATCAGCCGCGATCCCAAATACTACAAACCCCAATACGAAATACAATAACATAAACCCCTGTCACACCCTGGCCTGACCAAATATATAACGAAAACACAAAATACAATGACCAAGGCGTGACAGAACCCCCCCCCCCCCCCCCCCCAAGGTGCGGACTCCCGGACGCACCTCAAAACCATAGGGAGGGTCCGGGTGGGGCGTCTGTCCATGGTGGCGGCTCCGGCTCGGGGCGTGGACCCCACTCATTAAATGTCATAGTTCCTCCCCTTCGCGTCCTGGGATAATCCACCCTCGCCGCCGACCATGGCCTAATAGTCCTCACCCAGAACCCCACAGAACTGAGGAGCAGCTCGTGACTGAGGGGCATCTCGGGACTGAGGGACAGCTCGGGACTGAGGGGCAGCTCGGGACTGAGGGGCAACTCGGGACTGAGGGGCAGCTCGGGACTGAGGCAGCTCGGGACTGAGGGGCAGCTCGGGACTGAGGGGCAGCTCGGGACTGAGGGGCAGCCCGGAACTGAGGGGCAGCCCGGAACAGAGGGGAAGCCCAGTACTGAGAGGAAGCCCAGTACTGAGAGGAAGCCCAGTACTGAGAGGAAGCCCAGTACTGAGAGGAAGCCCAGTACTGAGATGAAGCTCAGGTAGGTAGTAGGCTCCGGTAGATCCTGGCTGGCTGGCGGATCTGGAAGATTCAGGTTGACTAGCAGATCTGGAAGATTCTGGTTGACTAGCAGATCTGGAAGATTCTGGTTGACAGGCTGATCTGGAGGAATCTGGTTGACTGGCAGATCTAGAAGATCATGGCTGACTGGCGGATCTAGCTGCTCATGCAGACTGACAGCTCTGACTGCTCCATGCAGGCTGACAGCTCCTTGCAGACTGGCTTCTCTGGCTGCTTCATGCAGACTGACAGCTCTGACTGCTCCATGCAGGCTGACAGCACCCTGCAGACTGGCAGCTCCTTGCAGACTGACAGCTCCTTGCAGACTGGCAGCTCCTTGCAGACTGGTAGCTCCTTGCAGACTGGCAGCTCCTTGCAGACTGACAGCTCCTTGCAGACTGACAGCTCCTTGCAGACTGACAGCTCCTTGCAGACTGACAGCTCTGACTGCTCCATGCAGGCTGACAGCTCCTTGCAGACTGGCAGCTCCTTGCAGACTGACAGCTCCTTGCAGACTGACAGCTCCTTGCAGACTGGCAGCTCCTTGCAGACTGGCAGCTCCTTGCAGACTGGCAGCTCCTTGCAGACTGGCAGCTCCTTGCAGACTGGCAGCTCCCTGCAGACTGGCAGCTCCTTGCAGACTGACAGCTCCTTGCAGACTGACAGCTCCTTGCAGACTGGCAGCTCCTTGCAGACTGGCAGCTCCTTGCAGACTGGCAGCTCCTTGCAGACTGACAGCTCCCTGCAGACTGGCAGCTCCTTGCAGACTGGCAGCTCCTTGCAGACTGACAGCTCCTTGCAGCCTGACAGCTCTGGCTGCTTCATGCAGACTGACAGCTCAGGCTGCTTCGAACAGGCAGGAGGCTCCGGCAGCGATGTAGAGGAGAAAGGCTCCGACAGCGCTGGAGAGGCGGAAAACGCTGGCTGCGCTGAACAGGCGGGAGACTCCGACAGCGCAGGAGGGAAGGAAGGCTCTGGCTGTGCTGAACAGGCGGGAGACTCCGACAGAGCAGGAGAGGCGAGGCGCACTGTAGGCCTGATGCGTGGTGCGGGCACTGGTGATACTGGAGCGAGGACACGCACAGGAAGCCTGGTGCGGGGAGCTGCTACCGGAGGACTGGTGTGTGGAGGTGGCACAGGATGTGCAAGGCTAGGGATGTGCACAGGAGGCCTGGTGTGTGAGGCTGGCACCAACTTCACCAGCCGACTAACACGCACCTCAGGACGAGTATGGAGCGCTAACTCAGGTGCCATCAAATCCCCGACACGATCCGTCGGACGAATATGATATCTATAGCACCAAGCTAGCAACTCCCTCATTACTCTCCACTCCACTTTCCCCATTAACTCCTTCACAGTCTCTGCTTCGCTCACCTCTAACACCGGCTCTGGTTCTGGTCTCCTCCTTGGCTCCTCACGAAAAACAAGGAGAGTTGGCTCAGGTCCATCTCCTGACTCAGCCACTCTCCCTCTGAGCCCCCCCCCAATACATTTTTTGGGGTGACTCTCGGGTTTCGCTCTGCGCCGCCGTGTCTGTTTCTCCAACTCCATTCGCCTATAGCCTTCTCCGCACTGCTCTAGCGAATCCCATGAGGGCTCCTGCACTCTCTCTGGGTCGGCCGCCCACCTGTCGATTTCTTCCCACGTCGTATACTCCATGCCATTGCTGTACATAACGTCCTCCTTTCGCTTTTCCTGCCTGTTAGCACGCCGCTCGATCCGTATGTGGTGGGTGATTCTGTAACGGCGTTCTTCGTTTGTCGAAAGAGAGTCGGACCGAAATGCAGCGTGGTGGTTAATCATGATCTTTAATGAAAAAATGACGATACATGAAATAACTTATAAATACAAAAACAACAAACGGAACGTGAAACTTATTACAGCCTATCTGGTGAACACTACACAGAGACAGGGACAATCACCCACGAAAGACAAAGCGAAACTCAGGCTACCTAAATACGGTTCCCAATCAGAGGTAACGAGAATCACCTGACTGCTGATTGAGAACCGCCTCAGGCAGCCAAGCCTATACAACACCCCTAATCAGCCGCGATCCCAAATACTACAAACCCCAATACGAAATACAATAACATAAACCCCTGTCACACCCTGGCCTGACCAAATATATAACGAAAACACAAAATACAATGACCAAGGCGTGACAGGTTAGTCTTCTGCATTTGGCATGATCCTCTGATTTGTATTTCCAGTATTGTATTGTAAGTATTGTGAAGTGGCACTGAACATGAACAAATAGATGGATCATGTTTTTAATGATACTTTGTGGATTTATTCACATTTTAAACATCTAGTCCAAATCTGTAAAGTGTCACCACTTCATTTGTTAGTTAAGGAAAGAGCCTATGAGAGCTCTATACTGCCCAGTTATCAGCACTGTGGTCTATCTATGTCCTGCTTGACAGATATCAGCACCCAGACCTGTAGAACCCCCCTAAGTCCAAAGTCTGATGTCAGGTTAGGGAACGAGAAAAACACTGTAACCATGGCAGGCTGGACTCTACTTTCAGTTTTGAAGCCTGTCCCTGCTTTCCTGAGGCTTGCTGTGTACAGAGAGCAAGTGACAGAGAGAGAAAGTGGCAGAAAGAGAGAGAGAAACAGAGAGGGAGAAACAGCGAGAGAAAAAAAATGAAGTGTTACTCCACAGCACCCAGGGCCAGAGGAGGGGCCAGTCGGCCAGGAGGACGAGTCCCGTCCGTTCCCAGGAGCGGACTGCACGGAGGCGGGGTGACGGGAACGGGAGGCAGGGGGGCGCAGCAGCCGACACACCAGTCCAGTGCTGTGCTCTGCTCCGTACTGCCTTCCCTCAGCCCCTCAGCTGGGAAAGACGGAGATACCGGCAAATCTGTGTTTGTTCAGTCACTCCACAAATATCCCCTCTTCAGATTGTGTCTGAGAGCCGAAGGAAACAGCACTTATGAAATGATTATTGGTGGCAGTGTCCTTCTGGGGCCACTTTCTCTAAATGTGCCAATAAATTTAGCATGTCCAGCTTTGTTTTGCTTTCATTAGGGGCCTAATCTCCATCCCAGAACCTGGCCGTGGCTGTCATGAGTCAACCCTCTGTTTTCTCTGGAGCAATGTGATTAATGACTGGACAGCACCATTACACCAACACACTGAAACACACTATTTTCATATCTGGTAGCTAGTGCTGCTATTGACGGGATATTGTTCATATCTAGTGATGCTGCTATTGACGGCATGTTGTTGTGATTAGAGATGTTTTCAAAGAAATGTACCAAAGACTTCCTTGACCACAAGGGTTGTCATAACAGAGTAAATACACCTTTATGAATGTGCATGCATGTGCATGTTTGTGTTAACTTTGAGTTTAATACTTTATTACAACAGTATAAATCTAAATTTAGAAAAATAACTACTGTAGAAGCATAGTTTGAAAGGATAAATATCAGCCAAACCATGCAGGGTAATGTTTGCTAATGCATTCTCTGGAATGATGTTCAGTCACTCTGACCTGCTGTCGACCCTACATCTTTACAACGTAAGCATTGTTCATCTTTTGCTTTTAGAGGTCATATCCCCATAGCAGCCAGCCATTAACTAGACGTTTACTGTACTTTAATTATCTTTGAGTGCATTGATTCATATCAGTCATCTAAGTAGTCATCTTTAAAGGATATTACTCACCCTATCCTACCGCTGCCTGTGATATCATATTTTAGCTCTTTGTGTCAGCCCAGTGCCCCAGGCATACATGCTGACAGACATATTTAAGCCCAGCAAACCTCAACAGTCATAAACACACCTTTGCTCTGCATTATACATCCGCTAACATGAATGTGTCTGCATGACTAATGCATGACCTGGCCTGCCTGCCTGTTCTGCAGGGAAGACAGACAGAGAGTGTGCTCTGAGAACAGTGAACCGTGGTGGGCCTGTTGTAGAGACAGACAGACAGACAGACAGACAGACAGACAGACAGACAGACAGACAGACAGACAGACAGACAGACAGACAGACAGACAGACAGACAGACAGACAGACAGACAGACAGACAGACAGACAGACAGACAGACAGACAGACAGACAGACAGACAGACAGACAGACAGACAGACAGACAGACAGACAGACAGACAGACAGTGTGCTCTGGGAACAGTGAATCGTGGTGGGCTTGTTGTAGAGACAGACCGACAGTGTGCTCTGGGAACAGTGAGTCGTGGTGGGCCTGTTGTAGAGACAGACAGACAGACAGACAAACAGTGTGCTCTGGGAACAGTGAGTCGTGGTGGGCCTGTTGTAGAGGCAGACAGACAGACAGTATGCTCTGGGAACAGTGAGTCGTGGTGGGCTTGTTGTAGAGACAGACCGACAGTGTGCTCTGGGAACAGTGAGTCGTGGTGGGCCTGTTGTACAGACAGACAAAGGCAGAGTCACCTTTAGAGTGTGTTAGGGGAGTTGGGAGCAGGTAAGAACAGGTGTTCTCCCTCTCAGGTCTCAGGTCACATCTTAACCACCCTGGGAGCCATTAGGCCTACCATACACAGGCTGCTGCTGGGCTGGCAGAGCAGAGGGTGCATGGGCGAGCATCTCAGAGGAATGGCCCATTCTTTCACTTGGGATGTGTGGATGTGTGAACGCAGAAGAAGACACACACAGAGATATGGACACACACACACACACATTTGCTCACTCACTGCCTTGAATAATGTGGGTAGAGGATATAGTTTGTTTGTTCCTCCTAGGAACAGTTGGCATATAGGACATAGTAGCTAGATGATTGAGGCGTTATGTTATTTTATAATGCGTGGACATATGCCTTGGTTTCATGTGTCATTCAATGTCTTTGTTTATTCATTTCATCCAACACAATGGGACATAAGTCCATACTATAAACATGACTAATTCATAGACTAACACCAGGCACTGGAAGTGTGATAAAACACTGGGTGGAATTGAAAACAAAGCTTTTCACCCATACAGTTGGTAGTGATGTCTAGAGCACTACTACTGATTGTTGAGCGTATTGTTAAGCATGAATGCAGTTTAATATAGTCTCTATCTGAGGTAGACACTATGTAGACATTGTCCATCTTTGTTCACGTTGACCAATCGTGTTTGCCATGGCTACGACATAGTCATTATTTATTTGTCCTGTCGTTCTTTTTTTTATGCATGTCGAGCATTTTCCAAACATTTCCCTCCTCTCGGTTGAATGTGCCGATCCTTCCCACATTTAACCCCGACGCTCAGCCAATAAATGGACACCACCTGTTTAAACGGTCAATGTCATGTTAGGTTCAAGCGGGGTCTCGTTTGATTGGCCACATCGAAAGGGTTGGAACACGCCGGTCGGCTGCTTCGTTTGGCCCCACGGACCCAGTGGTAACTTAAAAAATGTTTCAGGAAGTTTGGTTCACCCTTTACGGCCTAGGACATTTCCTAGTACAGGAGTTAAGCACTCAGGACAGGAAACCATTTGCTGTGGCTGTAAGATCTCTTTAATGACTCTCTAACTAGAAACAGGCTGGCCTAATTCAGTGCCTGGAGCCAGCAGGAATGGCCTTGCATCCAGACCCCGTTAGAATATTTACTGCTTCTTCGATGGGAGTCTTTTTGACACCGCAGCAATAAAGTTTACAAGGAACCTCTTTTAGCCTGATACAAGGCAAAGTGTGGTCAAGAAGTTAAAGAAGACAAAAACATGGACGGAGGATGAAAAACACTGTTGACCGTTACTGTTTTGGTTTGCTATTATTTATGTTGATTAAAAGGCCGGAGCAGAACAGAGGACTGACAGAACAGAGGACTGCTGCTACCAGGGTTTTTCATTAGCTTTGCCACCCATTCAATCACCTCAGAACGCCATAGGTTGTTGGCAAGTTTCATTTGTCTGACTCTGCTGTAATTCACCATGCAGAGGTAGGAGTAGTAATTGTGCAGAATTGGACATGCTTCATTTTAATATATGTGAAAGGGTCAAATGGGGCGGCAGGTAGCCTAGTGGATAGAGCATTGGGCCAGTAACCGGAAGTTTGCTGGATCGAATCCCAGAGCTGACAAGGTAAAAACCTGTTGTTTTGCCCCTGAGCAAGGCAGTTAACCCACTGTTCCCCGGGAGCTGAATACATGGATGTTGATTAAGGCAGCCCCCCGCACCTCTCTGATTCAGAGGGATTCAGAGAGCTACCCCCCTACTTTGTGCAATTTCCGCCAGAAGACATACCCAAATCTAACAGCCTGTAGCTCAGGCACAGAACCAAGGATATGCATATTCTTGGTACCATTTGAAAGTAAACACTCTGAAGTTTGTGTAAATGTGATTTGAATGTAGGAGAATAACAGACAATAGATCTGGTTTATATAAAACAATGAAAAAAAACATACGTTTTTTATATTGATTTTTGTTTCATCATATTTAAAATGAACAAGATAAAACGAACATTGAGATAGGATGATGGGGACAACTTCAGTGAAAAATATAAGAGGTCAACAGTACTTGTGCAAAGTTTCAGAATGATATCTTCCAAAATGAGTGTGCTACATGACATTTATCATGAAGTCACCCAGGTGTCCCACACAAGTAGCCCAAATGTACCCAAGTGGCCAAATTGGTGAAGGTATACATTTTGAAACAAATAACTATATACAAAATACCAAAATGGTATTCTAACACACACACCCCCCCCCAAAAAAAAAAAAAGGGAAATTAAATAATTATTGCAACAAAAAAAACATGAAGAAAAAATATATATATAAATAAAGTATTATAAAAAGTATTTAGTCAGCCACCAATTGTGCAAGTTCTCCCACTTAAAAAGATGAGAGAGGCCTGTAATTTTCATCATAGGTACACTTCAACTATGACAGACAAAATGAGAAACAAAATCCAGAAAATCACATTGTAGGATTTTTCATTAATTAATTTGCTAATTATTATTTGGTCACCTACAAACAAGCAAGATTTCTGGCTCTCACAGACCTGTAACTTCTTCTTTAAGAGGCTCCTCTGTCCTCCACTCGTTACCTGTATTAATGGCACCTGTTTGAACTTGTTATCAGTATAAAAGACACCTGTCCACAACCTCAAACAGTCACACTCCAAACTCCACTATGGCCAAGACCAAAGAGCTGTCAAAGGACACCAGAAACAAAATTGTAGACCTGCACCAGGCTGGGAAGACTGAATCTGCAATAGGTAAGCAGCTTGATTTGAAGAAATCAACTGTGGGAGCAATTATTAGGAAATGGAAGACATACAAGACCACTGATAATCTCCCTCGATCTGGGGCTCCACGCAAGATCTCACCCCGTGGAGTCAAAATGATCACAAGAACGGTGAGCAAAAATCCCTGAACCACACGGGGGGACCTACTGAATGACCTGTAGAGAGCTGGGACCAAAGTAACAAAGCCTACCATCAGTAACACACTACACCGCCAGGGACTCAAATCCTGCATTGCCAGACGTGTCCCC
Source organism: Oncorhynchus kisutch (assembly GCF_002021735.2). NCBI lineage: Eukaryota > Metazoa > Chordata > Actinopteri > Salmoniformes > Salmonidae > Oncorhynchus > Oncorhynchus kisutch. Next base: position 75,031,591 of record NC_034181.2, on the reverse strand, counting down.
CTGCTTAAGCCAGTACATGTCCAGGCCCGTCTGAAGTTTGCTAGAGAGCTTTTAGATGATCCAGAAGAAGATTGGGAGAATGTCATATGGTCAGATGAAACCAAAATTGAACTTTTATTGTACCTATGATGAAAATTACAGGCCTCTCTCATCTTTTTAAGTGGGAGAACTTGCACAATTGGTGGCTGACAAAATAATTTTTTGCCCCACTGTATACACATTTACAAAATAACATGGGTAACTATTTGCACACTTTCAATATTTGGAAGACCCTCAGTCCTCTATCAAATCAAATCTATTCATATAGCCCCAGCCTAAAACCCCAAACAGCAAGCAATGCAGATGTAGAAGCACAGTGGCTAGGAAAAACTCCCTAGAAAGGCAGAAACCTAGAGAGGAACCAAGCTATGAGGGGTGGCCAGTCATCTTCTGGCTGTGCCGGGTGGAGATCACAGTGGTTGTAGAGGTTGCAACAGGACAGCACCTCGAGAGTAAAAATGAACAGTTTAGGGTTCCATAGCCTCAGGCAGAACAGTTGAAACTGGAACAGCAGCAAGACCGGGTGGACTGGGGACAGCAAGCAGTCATCATGGCAGGTAGTCTTGAAGCATGGTCCAAGGGCTCAAAGAAGGAGAGAAAGAGAGAGCAGACTTAAATTCACACAAGACACCGGATAAGACAGGAAAAGTACTCCAGATATAACGTACTGACCCTAGCCCCCACCCACTTTGCCATATAACCCCACCAACTTTGCCAAAACTCTAGACAATATTCTGCTGCCGATGCCAGATGCCATAGCAGTCTCTTTCTGATGTAAAGCAGAGGGTCACTGAGCATGTGGTGGTATACATAGCATGTGGTGGTATACATATATATATATACACAGACATAGGCTATGGTCGTTCTCAAACAGACCCTCACTCACAATGACTAGCTAACGTGTACTTTACCCATTTCATTACATCTTTATATATTGCAAATAAAATGTAAAAACAATCACAAGTAATATTTTACATTAATTTCAAACAACGGCATTAGCATGAGAGCAACTTACCAGTCCAAATCAATGTCCTCTCCGTTCAAAAAATATGCCTCAGTTTCAGAATCAAAGCAGATATGTCTCACTTTCAAAATCAATTTCCTCTAAAATTGTTTCTACATTTGTATATATCTAGTCTTAGAATTAGCTTTCCTTGACTTATTCGCCATGATGTTGGATAAATAAACAGCTGAAGATGCAAGTCACTGAAATACTGCTGTGCGTAAAAACCTTCACTCCTTCACGGTTGAATTGGCAATGGCAAAAGAACGGTCCTTACGCCAGAATTCAATGGAAAGGTTTGTCTTCCAACAAAGAACCATGGGGTATTGCCGTTTTCCTCTGCTCATTGGCTTTCTACCCAGCTAGGTTTCAAGACGATCAGTGGTCATTGGGTTAAAATACAGTCAATCAACGAGACAGTGGTCATATAATTGGTGCACAATGGGCTCGTCACTTGTTGTCTTCCAATCGGTTTTTCCGGGTCAATACGTCCCGCAAAATGACCCATCAAGTTTGGTTGTGTTACAGACAAACAGTTGATTGCAAGGAAACCAAACATGACTGGATAAAGTCAGGGAAAGTCTGTCTATTTGCGTTGGATGTTACATCGAAAATTGAATGACACGAAATTCAACGAGATATGCGTTCACAAAATGTTTCGTGTGATTGGGATTGCAACCAGAGCAACATCTTCAAAGGTAAAGGATTTATTTCAATTTTTATTATTTTTTTTTTATTTCACCTTTATTTAACCAGGTAGGCTAGTTGAGAACAAGTTCTCATTTGCAACTGCGACCTGGCCAAGATAAAGCATAGCAGTGTGAGCATACAACAAAGAGTTACACATGGAGTAAACAATTAACAAGTCAATAACACAGTAGAAAACGAAGGGGGGGTCTATATACAATGTGTGCAAAAGGCATGAGGAGGTAGGCAAATAATTACAATTTTGCAGATTAACACTGGAGTGATAAAAGATCAGATGGTCATGTACAGGTAGAGATATTGGTGTGCAGAAGAGCAGAAAAGTAAATAAATAGAAACAGTACGGGGATGAGGTAGGTGAAAAGGGTGGGCTATTTACCAATAGACTATGTACAGCTGCAGCGATCGGTTAGCTGCTCAGATAGCTGATGTTTGAAGTTGGTGAGGGAGATAAAAGTCTCCAACTTCAGCGATTTTTGCAATTCGTTCCAGTCACAGGCAGCAGAGTACTGGAACGAAAGGCGGCCAAATGAGGTGTTGGCTTTAGGGATGATCAGTGAGATACACCTGCTGGAGCGCGTGCTACGGATGGGTGTTGCCATCGTGACCAGTGAGCTGAGATAAGGCGGAGCTTTACCTAGCATAGACTTGTAGATGACCTGGAGCCAGTGGGTCTGGCGACGAATATGTAGCGAGGGCCAGCCGACTAGAGCATACAAGTCGCAGTGGTGGGTAGTATAAGGTGCTTTAGTGACAAAACGGATGGCACTGTGATAGACTGCATCCAGTTTGCTGAGTAGAGTGTTGGAAGCCATTTTGTAGATGACATCGCCGAAGTCGAGGATCGGTAGGATAGTCAGTTTTACTAGGGTAAGCTTGGCGGCTTGAGTGAAGGAGGCTTTGTTGCGGAATAGAAAGCCGACTCTTGATTTGATTTTCGATTGGAGATGTTTGATATGAGTCTGGAAGGAGAGTTTGCGGTCTAGCCAGACACCTAGGTACTTATAGACGTCCACATATTCTAGGTCGGAACCATCCAGGGTGGTGATGCTAGTCGGGCATGCAGGTGCAGGCAGCGACCGGTTGAAAAGCATGCATTTGGTCTTACTAGCGTTTAAGAGCAGTTGGAGGCCACGGAAGGAGTGTTGTATGGCATTGAAGCTTGTTTGGAGGTTAGATAGCACAGTGTCCAGAGACGGGCCGAAAGTATATAGAATGGTGTCGTCTGCGTAGAGGTGGATCAGGGAATCGCCCGCAGCAAGAGCAACATCATTGATATACACAGAGAAAAGAGTCGGCCCGAGAATTGAACCCTGTGGCACCCCCATAGAGACTGCCAGAGGACCGGACAGCATGCCCTCCGATTTGACACACTGAACTCTGTCTGCAAAGTAATTGGTGAACCAGGCAAGGCAGTCATCCGAAAAACCGAGGCTACTGAGTCTGCCGATAAGAATATGGTGATTGACAGAGTCGAAAGCCTTGGCGAGGTCGATGAAGACGGCTGCACAGTACTGTCTTTTATCGATGGCGGTTATGATGTCGTTTAGTACCTTGAGTGTGGCTGAGGTGCACCCATGACCGGCTCGGAAACCAGATTGCACAGCGGAGAAGGTACGGTGGGATTCGAGATGGTCAGTGACCTGTTTGTTGACTTGGCTTTCGAAGACCTTAGATAGGCAGGGCAGGATGGATATAGGTCTGTAACAGTTTGGGTCCAGGGTGTCTCCCCCTTTGAAGAGGGGGATGACTGCGGCAGCTTTCCAATCCTTGGGGATCTCAGACGAGATGAAAGAGAGGTTGAACAGGCTGGTAATAGGGGTTGCGACAATGGTGGCAGATAGTTTCAGAAATAGAGGGTCCAGATTGTCAAGCCCAGCTGATTTGTACGGGTCCAGGTTTTGCAGCTCTTTCAGAACATCTGCTATCTGGATTTGGGTAAAGGAGAACCTGGAGAGGCTTGGGCGAGGAGCTGCGGGGGGGGCGGAGCTGTTGGCCGAGGTTGAAGTAGCCAGGCGGAAGGCATGGCCAGCCGTTGAGAAATGCTTATTGAAGTTTTCGATAATCATGGATTTATCAGTGGTGACCGTGTTACCTAGCCTCAGTGCAGTGGGCAGCTGGGAGGAGGTGCTCTTGTTCTCCATGGACTTCACAGTGTCCCAGAACTTTTTGGAGTTGGAGCTACAGGATGCAAACTTCTGCCTGAAGAAGCTGGCCTTAGCTTTCCTGACTGACTGCGTGTATTGGTTCCGGACTTCCCTGAACAGTTGCATATCACGGGGACTATTCGATGCTATTGCAGTCCGCCACAGGATGTTTTTGTGCTGGTCGAGGGCAGTCAGGTCTGGGGTGAACCAAGGGCTGTATCTGTTCTTAGTTCTGCATTTTTTGAACGGAGCATGCTTATCTAAAATGGTGAGGAAGTTACTTTTAAAGAATGACCAGGCATCCTCAACTGACGGGATGAGGTCAATGTCCTTCCAGGATACCCGGGCCAGGTCGATTAGAAAGGCCTGCTCACAGAAGTGTTTTAGGGAGCGCTTGACAGTGATGAGGGGTGGTCGTTTGACTGCGGCTCCGTAGCGGATACAGGCAATGAGGCAGTGATCGCTGAGATCCTGGTTGAAGACAGCGGAGGTGTATTTGGAGGGCCAGTTGGTCAGGATGACGTCTATGAGGGTGCCCTTGTTTACAGAGTTAGGGTTGTACCTGGTGGGTTCCTTGATGATTTGTGTGAGATTGAGGGCATCTAGCTTAGATTGTAGGACTGGCGGGGTGTTAAGCATATCCCAGTTTAGGTCACCTAACAGAACAAACTCTGAAGCTAGATGGGGGGCGATCAATTCACAAATGGTGTCCAGGGCACAGCTGGGAGCTGAGGGGGGTCGGTAGCAGGCGGCAACCGTGAGAGACTTATTTCTGGAGAGAGTAATTTTCAAAATTAGTAGTTCGAACTGTTTGGGTATGGACCTGGAAAGTATGACATTACTTTGCAGGCCATCTCTGCAGTAAACTGCAACTCCTCCCCCTTTGGCAGTTCTATCTTGACGGAAGATGTTATAGTTGGGTATGGAAATCTCTGAATTTTTGGTGGCCTTCCTGAGCCAGGATTCAGACACAGCAAGGACATCAGGGTTAGCAGAGTGTGCTAAAGCAGTGAGTAAGACAAACTTAGGGAGGAGGCTTCTGATGTTGACATGCATGAAACCAAGGCTTTTTCGAACACAGAAGTCAACAAATGAGGGTGCCTGGGGACATGCAGGGCCTGGGTTTACCTCCACATCACCCGCGGAACAGAGAAGGAGTAGTATGAGGGTGCGGCTAAAGGCTATCAAAACTGGTCGCCTAGAGCGTTGGGGACAGAGAATAAGAGGAGCAGGTTTCTGGGCATGGTAGAATATATTCAGGGCATAATGCGCAGACAGGGGTATGGTGGGGTGCGGGTACAGCGGAGGTAAGCCCAGGCACTGGGTGATGATGAGAGAGGTTGTATCTCTGGACATGCTGGTAGTAATGGGTGAGGTCACCGCATGTGTGGGAGGTGGGACAAAGGAGTTATCAGGGGTATGAAGAGTGGAACTAGGGGCTCCATTGTGGACTAAAACAATGATAACTAACCTGAACAACAGTATACAAGGCATATTGACATTTGAGAGAGACATACAGCGAGGCATACAGTAATCACAGGTGTTGAATTGGGAAAGCTAGCTAAGACAGTAGGTGAGACAACAGCTAATCAGCTAGCACAACAACAGCAGGTAAAATGGCGTAGACTAGGCAACGGGGCCAACAGATAAAACAAACAAGCAGAATGGAGTACCGTGATTTATGGACAGTCCAGCGTGCATCAGCTATGTAGCCAAGAGATCAGTGTCCAGGGGGCAGCGGTGGATGGGGAAGGGAAGCTGGACTGGCGAGTGTTATCCAGGTAAAAAAAACGAACAATGACTAAATAGCTTGTAGCTAGTTAGCTGGTTAGCTTCTGGAGGTTCTTGAGTGTGTTCTAAAAATAAATAAAAAATAATAGCGATTCCGTATCACATTGGGTGAGGCAGGTTTCCGGAAGGTATAAACAAATTAAAAGTCAAAAGAGATAGAAAGTAAATATGGGTCCGGAGGGCGTTTGGGACGCAGGGATTCAGGCGGTTAGCAGGCCTGTGCTAACAAGCTAACAGTTTGTAGGCCCGGGCTAGACAAGGTAGCAGTTAGCGGACCGGAGCTGGACAAGCTAGCAGTTAGCAGGCCGAATTAGCAAGCAGGGAGATAGCGAGGGCTAGAGAGTTAGCCTTTGGGGGACGTCGCGATGGGGTGAGTCTGTTTATTCCTCTTCATGCGGTGACATCGATAGACCGGTCGTGGGCCCGGGTATTGTAGCTCAGGAGTATGCTACGGTGGTAGCGCAGGCCGGGCTAGCTTCAAGCTAAGTGGGTGGAAACGCTAGCCAGGGGTAATCGTCCAGGGTTGCGGTTTAGCTGGATAGCTAGTTGTGAAGATCCAGCGTATTTGGAAGCTTAGGTTTAGCAAAATGTTTTTAAAGGGATAGCTATGTAAAAAACGAAAAATATGTAAAAAAAACGAAAAATAAACAAAATATAAACAAAATATACAGGGACACGACAGGGACACGACACGACACGACACGACACGACACGACACGACACGACAGGACGACTTACTGCTACGCCAATCTGTGATTTTGTTACGCAAGTGCTGGTTGAATAAGTAGTTTGATATGGGGGTCTGTGCTCAGATAATCGCAGCGTATTCTTTCGCAGTAAATCGTTTTTTAAATATGACAACGCAGTTGGATTTGCAAGATTCTAGGCTTTTGAAGCATGTGAGACACTTGTATTTTCAGGAATGTTTAATATGACTATTTGTGGCGAACACCGTATGTTGTCGAATTCAAACCCGTATCCGGGATGGGTAGTTCAGAGAGGTTTAAATACGGAAGATACATTCAGTTGGACAACTGACTAGGTATCCCCCTTTCCCAATGATGTCCTTTATAAAGCTGCTGAGGCAAACATACTGGAGTATTAATGCCCTTTAAGGATCTCCTAACTGGTGTCAACTGTTGTTATACTGGAGATCAAAGCTTTTTCAGAGTCATACCATAGGAGCTACCATGTACAAATGTGCCTGTAAAACAACACATTTCACTGCACCTATCCGATGTACTGTATGTGGCAATAAAACATACAAATACACCGTACCAGTCAAAAGTTTGGACACGCCTACTGATTCAAGGGCTTTTCTTTATTTTTACTATATTTTACATTGTAGAATAACAGTGAATACATCAAAACCACGAAATAGCACATATGGAATCATGTAGTAACCAAAAAAGTGTTTTAAAAAATCAAAATATATTTGAGATTTGAGATTCTTCAAAGTAGCCACCCTGTGCCTTGATGAAAGCTTTGCACACTCTTGGCATTCTCTCAACCAGCTTCATGAGGAATGCTTTTCCAACAGGAGTTCCCAAATATGCTTTTCCTTCACCCTGCAGTCCAACTCATTCCAAACCATCTCAATTGGGTTGAGGTTGGGTTATTGTGGAGGCCAGGTCATCTGATGCAGCACTCCATCACTCTCTTGGTCAAATAGCCCTTACACAGCCTGGAGGTGTGTTTTGGGCCATTGTCCTGTTGAAAAACAAATGATAATCCCACTAAGCAGGGCGACAGGTAGCTTAGTGGTTAGAGCGTTGGGCCAGTAAATTTATTTATTTTATTTATCCGTTATTTTACCAGGTAAGTTGACTGAGAACACGTTCTCATTTGCAGCAACAACCTGGGGAATAGTTACAGGGGAGAGGAGGGGGATGAATGAGCCAATTGTAAACTGGGGATTATTAGGTGACCGTGATGGTTTGAGGGCCAGATTGGGAATTTAGCCAGGACACTGGGGTTAACACCCCTACTCTTACAATAAGTGCCTTAGGATCTTTAATTAATGACCTCAGAGAGTCAGGACACCCATTTAACATCCCATCCAAAAGACAGTACCCTACACAGGGCACTGGGATATTTTATTTTAGACCAGAGGAAAGAGTGCCTCCTACTGGCCCTCCAACACCACTTCCAGCAGCATCTGGTCTCCCATCCAGGAACTGACCAAGACCAAGCCAGCTAAGCTTCAGAAGCAAGCCATCAGTGGTATGCAGGGTGGTATGCTCCTGGAAAACCTAAAGATTACTCGATTGAATCCCCGAGCTGACAAGGTAAAAATCTGTTGTTCTGCACCCAAACAAGACAGTTAACTCACCGTTCCTAGGCTGTCATTGTAAATGAGAATTTGTTCTTAACTGACTTGCCTAGTTAAATTACAATTTAAAAAAAAATGATAAGCGGAAACCAGATGGGATGGCATATTGCTGCAGAAGGCTGTGGTAGCCATGCTGGTTAAGTGTGCCTTGAATTCTAGATAAATCACTGACAGTGTCACCAGCAAAGCACCCCCACACCATCACACCTCCTCCTCCATGCTTCACGGTGGGAACCACGCATGTGGAGATCATCCGTTTACCTACTCAACGTCTCACAAAAACAAGGTGTTTGGAACCAAAAATCTCAAATTTGGACTCATCAGACCAAATGACAGATTTCCACCAGTCTAATGTCCATTGCTCATGTTTCTTGGCCCAAGCAACTCTCTTCTTCTTAATGGTGTCCTTTAGTAGTGGGTTCTTTGCAGCAATTCGACCATGAAGGCCTGATTCATGCAGTCTCCTCTGAACAGTTGATGTTGAGATGTGTCTGTTACTTGAACTTTGTGAAGCATTTATTCAATTTTTTTGCACTTTTTTGGTTACTACATGATTCCATATGTGGTATTTCATAGTTTTGATGTCTTCACTATTATTCTACAATCTAGAATATAGTAAAAAATAACGAAAAACCCTGGAATGAGTAGGTGTGTCCAAACTTTTGACTGGTACTGTATTTATAAATATAAATATATACAGTATATATATATTTATATATTTTAGGTGTGTGTGCTGCGTGTGTTTGGGGAAATTAGCGTTTGTGTGTGCGTGTGTGTGCCTGCCTGCATGTGTGCCTGCTTGTGAGCGCACCATGTGTATGTGTGTTCATATGTGTGGTGTTTGAATACTCCTGCTGATTGGGGAAATGAGACCACCAAAGGTGACCAGTGTGTGTGTGTGTGTGTGTGTGTGTGTGTGTGTGTGTGTGTGTGTGTGTGTGTGTGTGTGTGTGTGTGTGGTGTGGGGTGGGGGGGCTGTGACCAACCCGACTGACTGACTGGGGAGAGGCCAAAATGACAAGGCCTGCTACCCCTTCTCCCCCCTCCCCCCTCCCATCTCGCTTTAATAAGCCCAGGTTGTCTTTTTTCTAAAGTGCCACCCTGTCTGGTCAAACTGACACACTTCAGTTTCACTGCATTTTCCCTTTTCTCTTTCTTCCTCTGTGGATTTAAACAAATGCAGTCAAAGCCAATTAGCTGAGAGTGAGAACAGCACAGGAGAGGCCCTGGTAATAGTAACTTTGTTCAGCTGGTTCCTGCTGTGACCAGTCCTCATTTAAATGAGCCGCTTGATAACCCTCAGAAATATGATCCCACAGAAAGAAAAGGGAAGGAAGAGAGGGAAGGGGAGGATGGAGAGGGTGAGAGGAGAGGGGGGTAGGGAGTGAGAGCAAGGGGAAGATAGAGAGAGGGAGAGAAAGTGGGGTAGGGGGGAGGGTGAGAGTGAGAGATAGTGAGAAGGGGGAGAGGTGCAGCCAGTGAAATAGTAGAAAGAGAGAGGGGGAGGAAGAAAGGGGAGAGAGGGAGAAGGAGAGAGAGGGTGGAGGTCCCCCAACTGCTGCCATCAGGCTCCAGCCCCAGAGGAGAACCATTTAACAGCCCCTTTCCCCTCTGTGTCAGGGGCCGCTGGGACTGGGACAGGCGAGGGAGGATTAGGAGGGGCAGTCGGGTTCCTTAAATACAATGTAATAGTAGTAATTTGTCAGGTGAAGCAGTAGTAAAGTAGCAATAACATGAGTAGCAGGAGGGATATTGAATTACTCTTTACTTCACACCTCGACTTGTTCTACTGACTTTAGTACAACTTGAATCATCAGAGCCCATAGGCGAAATCCCTGTTAGCTGGCAAGTCAACTTTGAAGTGTTCTTATCATGGATTCTGAGCCTCCACCCAGACAGAGACAGACAGAGACAGAGCTGAGATCAGTGTTCAAATGTATTATCAAGATCATTACATGTGAGGTAGTGGAACAATTGACAAGAGTCTAGAGAATAGACAATGTGCCATGAGAATACTATGATCATTTCTGACTCACTCACTGCTATGCAGAGACAATAATAACATGTCCTTTATGAGATTCTGTAGTCCAGGCAATCTCCAACGCTAAACATCTTCAATCAACGACTCCTTAACCACTGGCTAGGGATATTCTCTCTCTACCTCTGTCGGATGAGTTTGAAGGGCATCATCAATGAATAAAATGATTGGGGGAAAATAATTGAATTGTTCGCTTCATCTCTATAATGAAAAAAAAACAGAACAACTAGGAGATAATTTTCCACCCTGCACTTAACCAGCATGTGTATAAAATGGAAAAATTAAGTGATTCTCTGAAATATGTAAAGCTTCTGTTGTAGAGGGGAGAGGAGAGGGAAGGATGTGGGAAGCTGTTTGATCTGGTGGTTAGGGGGGGATCGAGGGAGAGGCTGGAACCGGGAGTAAAGGTGGGAGCGAGAGTGAAAGGGGGAGAGATAAAGGAGAGAGAGTGAGATAGAGAGAGTTAAAGGGGGAGACAGGGAGGGAGAGGCTTGGCTGGGGAGTGAAGTTTGGGAGTGAAACGCAGAGCAGAGTAGAGCAGCTCTTTGATCCAGTCTCCAGTATTGTCTCACAGCTGATCTTAGAGGTCTACTGGAGTATTGCTCCGCAGCAGATGGCCCTTTTGTTGCCGCAAAATAAAAAATTGAATAAAAATTGTAATTATATTAAATGCAGGACATAGTTGACAGGCTACGCAAAGGTGCTGCTTTTGGTCTCTTGAGTTGGCCCTGAGAATGACAAATACCGCCACTTAGGAGGTTTTGTCCCATACACACCCCCTAGCCTCTCTGCCACCTCCCTAACTATATAATTAGTGCATCAAATATAGGAAGAATGCAGAACAAATAACCGCTGTTCTCTCTCCATGCGGTTGATATTGTCCAACATCTCAGACACTATGACAAGGAGAAGTAAGTTAATATGCCCAGAGAGTAATGTTGTGGTTTTACATAGCTTTGCAGACAGATAATAGTACTAATCAACATACATCACATTTTCTACAGCTCAAATAAATATTGGAATACTTTTATTTAGGTTTTGATTTTATTTACTTATAAGAAAATATACAATATCTTTCCCCATTGATTGTGACTATGAGAGCTGAATACCTCTCCTCCATTCCAGACAGAGATAGACAATCAGACATGGAGAGAGCCTGTTGGTGGTTTGACAGGCAGTTAATGGCCCGGGAGGCATGAGGATGGGATATCTCTGAGATTCCACAGGTCTCTCCCCTCACTTCCCACTCTCCTTCCCCCTGTTACACCAATCCTCTCCCTGAGACTAGCCCCTGTCTCCCACGTCGCTGATGGCACTTTTAGTGACATGATTTACAGTGCCATGACAAACAATAAATACAGGGGAACAATGTGCTAACAGCAGATGAACAATGGCTTGTCAGTCATGACGTGGTTGAGATACATTTTAATTTGCTCTTTTGTACAACAAAGAGAGAAGGGAAAAAAAGGTGGCTTCTGGCTCCAGGGTTTTGAATACAACACAAGCCTGGGTGAGAAGCTGCGGAGTGTGTCATCCACGACCAACAGCATTTATCACCCACTATGATTTTTGTGTCCTTTTCAGTTAATGTCATCTCTATGGAAACGGACAGCGCCCTGGAAATCATTCTCTAAACAGCTTATTTGTTGAGGAGGAAGGAGTGAGGCTAAAATATGTGTTTGGAAGCGAGAGGCAGTAGTCACAGGCCATGCATGACACTGGTACATTAATAACACTAATGTTAGGGTAAAGTGTGTGTGCATGTGTGTGTGCGTGTGTGTGTGTGTGTATGTGTGTGTGTGTATGTGTGTGTGTGTGTGTGTATGTGTGTGTGTGTGTGTGTGTGTGTGTGTGTGTGTGTGTGTGTGTGTGTGTGTGTGTGTGTGTGTGTGTGTGTGGTGAGAGAGTGTGCATGGTCAGGCTCTATTATCCGTCACACTGAGGAGGCCTTTGTGGTTAGGGGGCCACACTTAAAGAGCCTCGCTGTTTTTGCTCTCTTTACACGTTCAAATCTCACAGCAACAGATCTAGTTATGTGCCCATGTATGAGTTGAGGGGCCTAAATGTAGCACAAATGGCCCTCAGACTCCCAGCCAGACCAGGCCCGACACCACCGCTTCACCACCCAAACTTTACTTTACAGTCTGCTGCTCCATAGGAATCCACAGAGGCCAGGGAGAGAGATCCTGTAGTGCCCCCTCCTCCACTAGCAGCCTGCCTGGCTGTCTCACTCTCCGTCCAAGAAACCCCAGTGGATACAGAGCACATGGAGCACAAAGTCCTCCTGATTTATGCATGGTTTTTATTTGATATCGTTGTCAAACGTGATTACAGTTATGTATATCAGCAGGCCTTATTGTTGCTGTTGTTGCTGAGTGCATTAATCAGATTAGTGCTGTATGGTGGAACAGCGGACACAGCTGTTTGAGAGGCTACGGGCGTCTGTTTGGAGATGGCCAATAAAAACTCAGCTGGTCTGAGAACGAATGACGAGGAGGACGAATTGTTTTAGTGGCGCAGCTCGGCTCTTTGTAGTTCAGTGGAGAGGCAGGAAGAGAGTCCGGATAAGGCCTTGCATCTGTGCACCAGTGTTTATTTTCCTCCCTGACTGCAGAGGAATCAAAGAGAAGGTGACGTTGAATTAAAACCCTCTTATTAATCATGCAACTCTTGACATTCAATTTTGAATTCAAATATTGAAACTAAGGCCCAGGAGTAAAGAGTTGAAGTCACTCTGCTTATTCCCTTTCCTCTCTTTGACTTAGTTGTCTTTCCTTCCTTTCTGAGACAAACAAAAGTCCCCCCAAAAAGCATGGAATTATGAACAGAAAGTTGTCAGCTTCAGTTGGCTTGGGCCCATGTGGTCACTTATTGAATATGTAGATCTGGGGTTGCAGCTTGTGTTGCTAAATGTGTTAAGGAGTGTGTTGTTCTGACTGACAGGTCATCCTCTGGGAGTTAGCTCCTCTCCCTCTCCATCATCTGTTCCTCTGACAGCCAGTGAAGTTAAGAAAGAAAGAATTCACCTTTAGGTAAAATGCTTACTAACAAAGGATTAACTGTACAATTGAAAAACAAAGTTGCACACTCATCTTTCCATGCGGTGGAATTATTTGACCAATAATCAGAGTGTCCTGGCCATCCACACAGGGGAGGACCACAAACCTGGGGTGTATTCACTAGCAACCAAACAGAACCAAATGTAAGCAAACTGAATGAAACAGTGTGGGACCTACTGTACCTTCATTTGTCCAATAGGAACCCCTGTTTTTGTTGCAAAACGTTTCCTGTTTGGAGTAAACGATTTCTGCTGCAAAACATTTTGGACTAATGATTACACGTTTTACCGCTAACCTCTACCCACAAACCACACACCCTCAACCTCTGACCCCTCTCAGAGACAGCCTCTCCTGCTTCTATCACCACCAAGTAAGTGCTCCTGACAGGCTCTGCTTATGGTCTCTATGAGAAGACAAGCTTTGCAGGGAGGGATTCACATGTAATCCTTTCTCTGTCACACAAGTCTGGCAGATTTTGTTTGTAAACTGACATGCAAACTAGAATCCTCTTCACTAGTAATTTTGCCTACGAGACTTTGCCCGACAGTCAGTCGGCTGTTTTGAGCACTGTTCAGCACTGCAATGATCTGCGCTCAACTCAACTTTGTCATGCCAAAATCATGTATAGTTTAGTACATTCTATTTAGCAGGCCCCAATACAGGCCCTGTCAGCAACAGCTGGTCTCATCTCCCCTCTGATCTCCCCTCATCTACCCCTGTGTGTGTGAGGCGTCCGGCCTGTCAGCTAACATGATGTATGGATGATGTTTGGATCACCTTTACATCAATCTGATGCTGTACATCTAGAATTAGATTATTTAACACACTAGAGAAGCATTGAGAGGCCTGGTCCACTGGTCAGCTAACTAACCCCTGGTGGTCGCAGGGCTGCAGCTCCTAGGCCTCACACTCTGACCCCTGGTTTATAAACTGTACTGGTTTACCAGTGTCTGACCATGTAGCATGGAAACCAGAGATATTTTATTACATACTGTCTATCACTTATTTGATTTTTCTGATGGAATTATATTAAAGGATTTGTATAAATCTCTGATTTGCTTTCTCCTTACTGCATAAGTATGATATAAACTCAGTAGCTGCAAAGACCTTCGGTGAGAATGACCAGAGCAGAGTCAGAGAGTTGAGTGATGGAACGAAGTATTCTCCACGTCTCCTCCATCCTTCCATCGCACCAGCGCCTGGTTTATGGCTCAGAGCTGCTGCGTTACTGTGGCGACAGTGAATCTACGCTCTCAGAAATGCAGAGCACCCAGAACAAAGTCTTGGCACTGGCCACATTCATTTTGTCATGAAGCATTTCTGTTTTATTTTACCCTGTAAAAGTTTTAATGCAGGGGGAATTTTAACATTGGATTAATATGTAAATGTCCACTAGGCCCCTCTGTTTTGTTATTGCTCATATGATGCTTTTATGAGTTTGATTTTGAAAATGAACAGAGCTTCTTTGGGAATGAAATGTAATGCATTACCTGGACAAAGATTCAAATGTGCCCTCCAAAAGAGCTGAATCAAACAAATTACAAATCACATGATTCATTGTGCCCTTGACAATATTTTCTGTCACCGTTTTGTATGTAATTCGCGTGGTATTTTAAACAGACAGTGTACTTTCTGAATATTATGCTGAATATTACATTTAAATGTTTGTTCATTTAAAAATATATATATATATTCAGAGTATCAAGTACATTGTTATTTCCCTATTGATATGATTCACTTGAATGAGGCATGTATATCAGTAGTACCTTACTACCTGGGAGGGCTTAGACTGGTGTCATGACTGTCCTGACCCGGTCAGGTTAAAGGAGACTACAACCCTACAGATTATCTCTCAACCCCAACAGAGGAGGAGAGATCTAGGGGTCTGAAGATGTGTTTTTTTTTATGACCCCTCACGCCCCTGGTAAATCTCAGGCCACAGACAAATTCCTTTGTCCTGTTACTATGGAGAACCAGCCTCAGAACATTAAACATGAGATAAAGGGACTTTGGAACAATGGTTTCCGTCAGCCACAATGGTGGTCATGACGATAGATGGAATATAAAAATGTATGTCATTTTTGTTTTGTTATTAAAGAACAGACTACTAAGCCAAAAGGACACTGACATCGGGAGGACGATCAGAGAGGTGCGCCGGAGAAGTGCGTCATCGAGCAGCTGAACGGTCCCTTGAACGGTCCACGCAGAGAATCCTCGGAGACCTTCCCCACGTAATTACATCATTATATTCTGACCCATAAGAGCGGCAGTTTGGGGCAAGGCTAGGATTAGAATAAGCATAGCTGACAAATTCACCCAAATGTATATTTCTCTCGTGTACTTTCTTTTTTCTCTCTCTCTTTGAAATCCCCATTTTGGGTAACACGCGCCATAGTGTGTTGGCCCATTATACTAAGTTCTAATTCAATAGACTATATTGAGTTTTGTCTATGTGTATCTTTTATCATCATTTTAGCTTTTTAGTAAATATATACTCAACTAAGATTGGTGTGGTACGAACCCATTGGTGAGACCCGGGTCCGTGCAGATTCACGGACTATACGACGTTCAGAACGAGATTATAGAGGTAACAGGTTAATTAGCGGCTGTTGTAAAATCCATATTCTGATATTCTTTGAGTTAATTTGGGAAATAGAAACTCAATAAAAACTAGTTTTCCCATGGTGCCCCAGGTTAATGAGTTAATAATTGCTTGATTCAGTTAATCACGCAATTAGAAACATTTCATCATTTGATGAGCAACAGTCACAACACTGGTGATGGACAGGGACCAGAATAAATTATTTTTGCAAATATATCCATTATACTGTACCTACCTACTCTGCCACAGTGTCACGCCCTGACCTTAGAGAGCTTTTTATGTCTCTATTTTTGGTTTGGTCAGGGTGTGATTTGGGTGGGCATTCTATGTTCACGTTTCTATGTTTTCTATTTCTTTGTGTTTGGCCAGGTATGGTTCTCAATCAGGGACAGCTGTCTATCGTTGTCTCTGATTGGGAATCATACTTTTCCCCCTCCTTCTGTGTGGGATCTTGTTCTTCGTTTGTGACCAGGTAGTTTGCGCTACGAAGCTGTTTGGTCGTTGTTTTCGTTATTGTTTTGTCTAAAAGTTTCATTTCAACAATAATAACAGCACACGTAAAGCCCTCTCTGGTGTTCAGATTCATCAGCCACAGTGGCAGAGGCTGAAACCCTACTGTGTTGTGGTCTAATGAGCAATACAGATTCTCCCTATGTACGATCACAGTTAGGACACAGTCTTATTTATCCTGCTTAAACACTAAAACAATTATAAGCATTACATTCCTTTTGTGTCATTACGTAAAGAAGTGTCCACTGAGGAAGTGGCATGGCATGCCTATCTTTTTGCATAGTGCATAAATTCTCTGGAAAATTCCGCAGGATTGTTTTTTATTAGGGTAAAGTTCCCAGGAGCAGCTCGGCCAATAAAAACCCAACAAGATAAAAGAGCACGGAGGATTAGGAAGGGATGAAAGCTGTAACATTTTCCATAATATCTTGTGAAAAGCTCTGCTCTCTGCCTTTACTCCTTTACTACATGTACCTTCATTATTCTGAGGGACAGAGCGGGAGCAATGTGAACTTTCAGCAGCAAGTGTCCTTTACACTCCTTTACTCACCTCTTTCACACATCATCCTCATTGTTAATTCAGGCTCCTCTTTCCAGGGAGGGATATTTGAAATATATTTGTTCTAATAGTCAGAAAAAGGCTATTGACAGTAATAAATGAAGTGCATTGTTGTACTGAGACAATCCGACTCATCAGCCCCCCTTTCCCTCGGCTCTCTGTGTTGCGTGTCTACGAATCACACCGCAAGTCAGGGAGAATCATAAAAGAAAGGCGAAGAGACATTGAAATATATGAACCTTGCAAAGATAACAAATAGAGCTATTCATTGCACATTTTATGGGCTGTCCAAAGAATTCTGTCCCCTGTCAGGGCTTTTGGTGTAGGACCAGGGCTTTTGGACTGCAGATCAATTTGTGCAATCAAAAACACACTTACACCCACACATAAAAGCAACTGCACACACACTCACACACACTCAATACACACACCAGCACAGACACCCACACAAACACACACACACACACACTGACTCTCACAAGTACACACACACACGATAAATAAATTGTTAAGTAAATGGGCTTTACTTTGCCCAGCTCATGGATCAGTTTTCACTGTTTGGTTCTAAGAACCATCTGGGTCTGTCCATTCAGCCTGCTCTGTGGAGCACAGATGCTTCTTTTGTACCAGGCTCCAAATCGTAATAAGCAGTTAAAATATTTACAGAGTAGGTGCTTTTCTCTCTCCCTGTAGCATTTCTTCTCCAGACTTCTTTCTATCATTATTATTATTTATACCTTTTCAGGGACAAAAAATGGAGATGTCCACTAAATGTGATTGATTGGGCTTAAAAATGGCCATTATTGCCATTAAGCCCCACATGTCAGCTGCTGCTTTTGTGCCGGCTGTATTTCTAAGCTAACCAGTGATCCATGAGCAGAGACAGGAGGGGTAAGAATGTAATGCTGGGAAAGAAAAGAAGAAATGGCCATTTCTCTATGGATCCTTCCCTTGATGAAAATACAGCTGCAGACACTAGCGTAAAGGAGAGAGAGAAGGGGGGGGGGGGGGGGACTCTGACTTCTTAGAAAAAAGGAACTTGTTCACAGTGAGATGAATAACTTCTGCTCGCCCTATCGAAAACCAAAACAATGATATGTTGTGGGTATGTGTGTGTGTGTTCTGCGTCAAATAGGATGTAATTGAATTCCCAAGATGCATGGGAACCAAAACCTGTGGAATGGGAAGAGGGGGTTGGTGTTAATCTATTTTTGTTGTTGTTGTCGTCACAATGTTACCAGCAGCACAGTGTCCATATGGATAAACAAAGCAACAAAACAACTTTTATAAAACAATATTTATGTTGCAGTGGAAAATGTGTTAGAAACCTACCTGTAGGAATATTTCCCCACACTTTTATGTTGTTGTGGTAGAACAGGACTGGGATTTGGTCACCATGTCCCTGGCAGACAGGCAGTGCTCTAGACCGGAACACTGTGTTATAGGCTTTAGAGGAGGATTTCAGCCGATATGCTATGTAAATACTGTATAAAACTAGTCAATAACAACTCTTCAGAACACAGTGCTTTAGTTCTTATGGCAGTTTGGTTCTTGTGTCACTTCAGAAAAGCATACTATTTTCTGGATATCAACTTTAGTACCATCTGACTCAGTGAGTGTCATGCTACAGTGTATTCTGACATCATGTTTGGACATCGTTGATACAGTATGATGAGTATGCATCTGCATGATCGGAGTAACAACAATCACTTCATGGGACATGTAAATAGTAGAGCCTCAAAATATGGGATCTAAATTAGTTGTTGTAGTCACAAAGTTTAGTTTGCCTTTGACTTCCTGCAAATTCAAAGCTTTTGCATGTTTCTGGACTAATGTGGTGTTATTAGGAAGGCAATCCAATTTTTTTAAATTTAACAATGTTGTAATGGGTCCTATGTGTAGCTGGTGTAGAGAGTCAGGCGCAAGACAGCAGATATGAGTAATCAACGTACTTTTACTCAAAATGTAAAATATACAAGTAACAAATACACACACACCATGACAGACCGAAAATACAATAAACAATCACTCACAACAAACCATGGGGGAACAGAGGGTAAAATAATGAACAAGTAATTGTGGGATTGAAATCAGGTGTGTAAAACAAAGACAAAACAAATGGAAAGGGGATCGGCGGTGGCTCGAAGGACGGTGACGTCGACCACCGCTCAAACAAGGAGAGGGACCGACTTTGGCGGAAGTCGTGATATAGGCAAGTCAGTTAAGAACAATACTTATTTACAATGACAGCCTAGGAACAGTGGGTTAACTGCCTTGTTCAGGGGTAGAACGACATGTTTTTTTTACCTTGTCAGCTCAGGGATTTGATCTAGCAACCTTTCAGTTACTGGCCCAATGCTCTAACCACTAGGCCACCTGCCACCCCAAAGGGGCAACCAACTGCCTCCTCTGCCCAATCAAGAAATACGTTGTTTTGTTTTTAATGCTTTCCTTACTCACATTTTCACAACATTTCTAGTCTGGTTGTGAAAAAATTATATGTTCTCAAAAACAGCAAAGATATGGCATTATATTATATTTGCATCTATCCAAGTACTTCTAGATGCATTAGGGGCCAGTTAATTGCAGCCAGTGAGGTTCAATAGTGTTGTGTTTATCTCCAGTAATGCAGAGTAAAGGGAGGAAGGGACTGATGCCTAGTGCCAGGGAGCTGTTTGACGTGACCCAGTGACAGACAGTACCTTGCTGCAGACACTGAGGTGACACTGGTGATTGGTCTCCTGAGCTCTCTCATGATCCCATCAGTCTTCTGAGGAGATGAGGCTCATCCATTCATTCAGCCTGTAAGATGAGAATGTCTATCCACATCCATTGGGCTTGAAGGTCTTTAATGGGTGATTTATGTAGAGGCTGTTAAGACATCAGTTACAGGTGACAAACCTGTACAGTAACTGCAGATGATGTATCCCTCTTCTGTTTATGAAGTAACACAGGGTATCCTTCTGTCACTCATGACTTCAGGATGTATTATTTAATGATATTATTCTAGTGCCAGTACCCACTGAGCACAGACTTCAATTCAACACCTAGTTTTGATTTACATTTGGTTGAGTTGTCAACTGACGTGATTTCAACAAAATATGTCATCATGACATTGGATTTAGGTTAAACGTTGGGTGAAAATAATACTAAATTCACTTACATTGATGACTTTTTGCAAATCCAATCAGTTTTCCATTTTGATTCAATGTCATCACATTGAATTTCTTTGTTGAATTGTCGTGGAAACAATGTTGATTTATCCAGTATTTGCCCAGTGGATACTCTCTATTGTTTGTCTCCAGCTAGTATATTAACATAACTGGAGTAGCTGTGTGAGTTGATTCAGTTAGCTGGGCTGGTCAGGGACAGGACAACATGTGCCTGGAGAGAGGACAGAAAACATGACCTCACAGGTTCCTGAACCAAAAGATTCCCAGAGGTCAGTACTTCACTGCTCTGTTGTTCCTCATAGGGGAAGTGCCTGAGGATCAGAGTGGCCATTGATAACCTCACAGGGCGACACAACGAGCAGAGGACAATCCACTCAGGCTCAGACGCCCACAAGGTGGGGACCAATGAGCTCTGGACCAATGAGCTCTCGACCAATGACCTCTGGACCAATGAGTGCTGGATCAATGAGCTCTGGACCAATGATGCCTCACAACTGTGGCTCTCTTTGGTTCCGCTTTTATTATTATTGTTTATTAATAAATCTTGGACCAGTTGTGTGTCACTGGCTGTACAGCTGCTTCTGCTCTGCCTGCTGCCCACTCAGACCCTGCCTTTCTCCTGCCTTAAAGACGTGTTCTCTCTTTCTTTAGCCATCACTCCTCTTCTTCTCCACCTCCACTGTGCTGTGTTTGTTCTGCGTAGCAGCCTGGCCACCACCACGTGGTCTATCTTTATAGGACAGCGCCCGTTTGTTTTATTTATCTGACAGGCCGGTCCTCTGCATTGTCCCGGGTTATCAGCCACTCCTCCTGCAGACGCGTTACCGCCTGTGCAAGGCTCTGACCCATCTCAGGGTTCACCTTTAAATCTGATTCTTATCATTACCTCCGTGATAAATAGGCCTGGTTTAATGGGAGATTACCCAGGCAGTTCCGTTCCCCGTTCCCACTGCCAGCCCAGCGTAGAGCGAGCTCTGCTCCCCAGTCCCAGCGGGGGCAGGCCTGTCACAGACGTCTACCTAAGGAGGAAGGCAAACACTCACTCTGTTCCTCTAAAGATTTGGGGACTTTGGGAGAGAAAAAAAGAGAAATGTTCCCATGTGGCTATGTCTCTGTGCCCTTATCTCCTGTGGGCGTCCCTAAACCCTTCTTCCCACCCGTCTGCCTCTGACTGGCTCCCTCCACTAAGAGTTAGGCTAGTCAGTCAGCACAGTCACTCTGACAGCTGAGCTCCCTTATCGATTTTTCACACGGGTCTTATCTGTGGCTATAGATACAAAAAAAACTTTTTCTGAAAGTGAAAAGCAGTGTGGTTTCATATGTAATCCAGAGACCTTACTGTTCCCACTCTTTACTGTGCTTTGAAGTCTCCCTGACAGTTTCCATGGCTACATCTCCCAAGCATATGTTTAACTGCAGTGCAGTTCAGCAATGTTTGCACTGTTGTTTCCCTTCATCTGTCGGTGTGTGTGTGTGTGTGTGTTTGTGAGTTTATGGTTTTCGGTGTCGTCATTCCCATTCCATTGTCCAGAGTAGAATGGTGTGGTGACTCTGTGGTCAGCGTGTGGTCAGTGCTGTGACTGTCATGCTCTGTGTGATTGATGGTGACTAACGGTTAACCTTGCTCACCAACTCTGGGAAATATGGAATTCATATCCCCTGAGGGGTCAAAGGTATGATAAAACAGATGCATCGTTTGCTTTGGGGCAGGATTTGGGATAAAGGAACAGCCCTATAGCTCAGGGGATGAGAAAGGTGGAGGCCTACATTAATGTTAGCAGCTGTGTTCTCTCACCAGGTTTACAGCAGACAGGCAGCGAGTGTGAGAGTGCACGTTTGGGTGATGGAGAAACTATGATATTACTACAGGGTCATGGTACCGTAACCCAGGTTCAGAAATTTGAAGAAAAACATTGCGAAACGGGCATACATACATTTCCTATATTCATCAGTGTGAGGACTCCCAGCTGCTGGTGTGAGGCAGGCTTTAAAAAAACCTGTCAGGATTAGCAGGTGGTCCTTCTGCCATGTGGTCAGGAGATTTTTATGGGCTTTGACAGTACAATTCTTTATTGAACCTTTATTTAACCAGGAAAAGTCCATTGAGACCCGGAGTCTCTTTTTCAAGGGAGACCTGGCCAAGAAGGCAGCAACAATCAATACATTACAGAATTAAAACATACAACAATACAATACAAAAACATGATCCAGCCTAAAAAAAGCTTTTACACTCCTCTGTAACAGAGTCTCACATCAATATTTGGCATTCATTCAGTGGCACTAACATATCTAGATGAAGCATGGATTGTCGACTATTCCAGGCGTCTGGTGCACAAGAAGAGAAGGCTCTCTTGCCTAATACTGTAAATGTGAAATAAAGGTTAAATAAATTAAAACTAATAATAATAAATGTCCTGGGGACTTTAAGTAGCAACCACCTAGCAGACTGGTAACTGCTGGTGGTGAAGGAGACCAGACTACAGAGGTAAAGAGGGAGTTTACCCAAAAGGGATTTGTAGATGAACACATACAAATGTATCTTTCTGCGCATATAAAGTGAGGTCCAACCTACTATTTGGTACAATGTGCAATGGTGGGGGAGTGACTTGGCATTTGTAATAAAGCGCAAGGATGCATGATAAACAGAGTCCAGTCTCTGTAAGACAGAGGAGGCTGCATGATATAACAGAGTCCAGTCTCTGTAAGACGAAGGAGGTTGCATGATAAACAGAGTCCAGTCTCTGTAAGACGAAGGAGGATGCATGATAAACAGAGTCCAGTCTCTGTAAGACAGAGGAGGATGCATGATAAACAGAGTCCAGTCTCTGTAAGACGGAGGAGGATGCATGATAAACAGAGTCCAGTCTCTGTAAGACGAAGGAGGATGCATGATAAACAGAGTCCAGTCTCTGTAAGACGAAGGAGGATGCATGATAAACAGAGTCCAGTCTCTGTAAGACGAAGGAGGATGCATGATAAACAGAGTCCAGTCTGTAAGACGGAGGAGGATGCATGATAAACAGAGTCCAGTCTCTGTAAGACGGAGGAGGATGCATGATAAACAGAGTCCAGTCTCTGTAAGACGAAGGAGGATGCATGATAAACAGAGTCCAGTCTCTGTAAGACGAAGGAGGATGCATGATAAACAGAGTCCAGTCTGTAAGACGGAGGAGGATGCATGATAAACAGAGTCCAGTCTCTGTAAGACGGAGGAGGATGCATGATAAACAGAGTCCAGTCTCTGTAAGACGGAGGAGGATGCATGATAAACAGAGTCCAGTCTCTGTAAGACGGAGGAGGATGCATGATAAACAGAGTCCAGTCTCTGTAAGACGAAGGAGGTTGCATGATAAACAGAGTTCAGTCTCTGTAAGACGAAGGAGGTTGCATGATAAACAGAGTCCAGTCTCTGTAATATGAAGGAGGATGCATGATAAACAGAGTTCAGTCTCTGTAAGACGAAGGAGGTTGCATGATAAACAGAGTTCAGTCTCTGTAAGACGAAGGAGGATGCATGATAAACAGAGTCCAGTCTCTGTAAGATGAAGGAGGATGCATGATAAACAGAGTTCAGTCTCTGTAAGACAAAGGAGGATGCATGATAAACAGAGTCCAGTCTCTGTAAGACGGAGGAGGATGCATGATAAACAGAGTCCAGTCTCTGTAAGACGGAGGAGGATGCATGATAAACAGAGTCCAGTCTCTGTAAGATGAAGGAGGATGCAGGATAAACAGAGTCCAGTCTCTGTAAGACGAAGGAGGATGCATGATAAACAGAGTCCAGTCTCTGTAAGACGGAGGAGGATGCATGATAAACAGAGTCCAGTCTCTGTAAGACGGAGGAGGATGCATGATAAACAGAGTCCAGTCTCTGTAAGACGAAGGAGGATGTATGATAAGCAGAGTCCAGTCTGTAAGACGGAGGAGGATGCATGATAAACAGAGTCTAGTCTCTGTAAGACGAAGGAGGATGCATGATAAACAGAGTCCAGTCTCTGTAAGACGGAGGAGGATGCATGATAAACAGAGTCCAGTCTCTGTAAGACGGAGGAGGATGCATGATAAACAGAGTCTAGTCTCTGTAAGACGAAGGAGGATGCATGATAAACAGAGTCCAGTCTCTGTAAGACGGAGGAGGATGCATGATAAACAGAGTCCAGTCTCTGTAAGACGGAGGAGGATGCATGATAAACAGAGTTCGGTCTCTGTAAGATGGAGGAGGATGCATGATAAACAGAGTTCGGTCTCTGTAAGACGAAGGAGGATGCATGATAAACAGAGTTCGGTCTCTGTAAGACGAAGGAGGATGCATGATAAACAGAGTCCAGTCTCTGTAAGACGAAGGGGGATGCATGATAAACAGAGTCCAGTCTCTGTAAGACGAAGGAGGTTGCATTTATATACAACAAGTCACCATAATCAATTACAGAGAGAAAAGTGGCCTGAACAAGCTTCTTTCTAGCCATAAGCGGGAAGCAAGCCTTATTACGAAAAGAAAAAACCCATTTTTATTTAAGCTTTGTCACAAGATTATCCACATGAACTTTAAAGGACAACTTGTCATCCAACCAAATACCTAGTGTCATATTACTTTCTAATTTCCAGCTCCAGTGAAAATGGCCACATAAAAGAAAATCTAATATAAAGATACTATACATTTTCTCTTACTTTGAAGTGACTATACTGATAATTACCTGTTTTATGACAATGTTTGTCATAATGTCATAATAATAATAATCAGACAGTGACCATTCTAAAAATCACTGTTATCAAATTGGTGATTTTCCGTAACCACACCACCACGTTAAGGTTGTGACCTCTTGCCCTTTCTGGCTTGGCTCTATTTGGCCCAATTATTAGCTGAAGTGATGAATTTGATCTCTTTTCAAAAGCCACCTTACACAGGGCCTCTATTCTCTCCTCATCGTGTTTGGCCAGCGGACTAAAAAGAGTGGACTGGTGCATTAATGATAATAGATTCCACACCCAACCCAGGACCTTAGAGAACGATCACTAGCAGAGTGCCCTGCAACGGGCTGACCCCCTGACCTGTCTCAGGCCACATAGAAAAGGAAATCTATAAGCAGGTTTGGAGGCCGGACAGGAGTGACCAGTGGGGTTGACCATTGGAGCTGGTCAGTAAGACGTAAGGAAGGAGACTGTTTGCTGGACAAACATGCTCAGTCACACCAGATCCACAGCTGGGAATTAAATCCCATTCTAACTCCCTTGAATATCCGGGGCCATGCAATACAGAGAGCTAGGGCTGGAGTAAATATGCTAATCTTTTTAAAACCTAATGAAGCACAATCTTATTTCACAACAAGCTGGATTTAGTTCCAAAGAGGCAGAAAAAGAGGTGTTGTATGGAGTCTGTTGGTGTTGCTCTGTGGGAAACCAGTCATCTTTGAACTCTGGGGGGTCCGGGGTCTCCTGCACCTCAGCAACCAACTGGCTGAAAGCATGGACTGTTTCTCCTGCTACTGCTGATCAGGCCTTTCAGCCGAGGGGAGCATATACACTGTATTTTACAGTGTTCCACATGTCTGGTCACATTTACATCTCTGCTAAATCTGTCTGAAACATACGTGATCCATGTGTTTTAGCCTATGTATTCCAACACCCATTTATGCGTATATAATATTTTTCAATGTGTATTAATGTGCATAGTTTTGACCATCCCAATGAATAGTATGTTTGTAAGTAATACAGTTGGATCATGTGTATTGCGTCTGTGATTGTGGCACGGCCGGACTGCATTGACAGGCTGTGTGTGTAACAATGCAGACATCCCTGACCGATCAGCCATTCTGAGAGGGAGCAGGAGCTATATTTTGCTCAAACACCTGCCTTGACTTAACTATCAGCTGTGAGTCCTGTCTGTTGTTTTTTTACGTCTCACTCAAATAGGCTGACAGTCTTTACAAGCTGGGCGATAATCCCACCTTTTATAGCCACTAAGAAAAGATAACGCTGCTTTCTGATGAAATAAACCCCCATGCTGATATGTATTCCAACACCCATGTATGCGTATATAATATCACATTTTTCAATGTGTATTAATGTGCATAGTCTCCACCAACCAAATGAATAGTATGTTTGTTAGTAATACGGTAGGGTCATGTGTCTAGTGTCTGCGATCGTGGCACGGCCGGACTGCATTGACAGGCTGCCTTGAGGAGTGGGACTTTCCATACTAACTGGGAAGTGAATGAGGCTGGGGGGTAGGAGCATTGGGCCAATAACCAAAAGGTTTGTAACGGTTCTCTTTAGTTGAAGGAGAGGCGGACCAAAATGCGGCGTGATGATGATTCATGTTTGTTTAATAAAGGAAAACTATACATGAATAAACTACAAAACAATGTAATGTGGAAACTCAAAACAGCCCTATCTGGTGCAAAACACAGAGACAGGAACAATCACCCACAAACACACAGTGAAACCCAGGCTACCTAAATATGGTTCCCAATCAGAGACAATGACTAACACCTGCCTCTGTTTGAGAACCATATCAGGCCAGACATAGAAATAGACAAACAAGACATCCAACATAGAATTCCCACTCAGATCACACCCTGACCAACCAAAACATAGAAACATACAAAGCAAACTATGGTCAGGGTGTGACAAGGTTGCTGGATCGAATCCCCGAGCTGACAAGGTAAAAATCTGTCATTCTACCCCTGAGCAAGGCAGTTAACGCACTGTTACCCGGGCGCCGTGGATGGTGGATGTCAATTAAGGCAGTCCCCCGCATCTCTCTGATTCAGAGGGGTTGAGTTAAATGGGGAAGACATTTCAGTTGAATGGGTTCAGTTGTACAACTGACTAGGTATCCCCCTTTCTCTTATAGGCCTATCCTATCACTCACTGCCCCCTTCGGCTAACTGGAGTGATGACTGTATAGTGTCAAACAAACATTCAGATAACATTCTGCAGTTATCTTCAGAGAGACTTAGTCATAATATTGATGGTTGTAGTAAATGTGACATCTAGATTGTATTATCATACATCTAAATAAAGTATAAGAACTACTTTTATTTTGTTGAGCTTGTATCCTTTTACATCAGTTATATTGTCAAATCAGCAGTTATAACAAGTCAGTGTAATAATGTCCTACTTCTGTTTTGTTTTGAAGGGTTAGGTATCGATTAATACCTAGTCTCTTATCTCTTTCAGTTAAAGGGGGTGGGGGGGGTTACAGATTCATGTGGGACCTTAAATGGAGCCCTTTCATAAAGCTCCTGGGGAAACAAACAGTGCTGCATTCAAGGTCAAAATGTTTTCCATGAAAAACTGATAAAAACTGAGGTTTTCATCACTAAGTAAACCTTAGTCATTATTTGCCTTTACAAAAGATTCCATTTTAGGGGAAACCAGCCTATCACAGCCCTGTCCTTGTATGGGGCCATGTCGGATATTTGGCAGTTCTTCTGACTAATGTGGGGTAAAAAAGAAAAAAATGTTTTTGAGCAGATCCCTTTGTCCCATTGGCTGTGGCAGTTTATTAACCTGACTGGTAGATTATTTCATAGTAGTCAGACAGTGACCAAGGTTATGGCTCACAGGAGCAAACTTCACAGCCTGGGCATTATGGAACACTGGCCTGGGAGGGAATTCCCAGAATGTCTGTGGTCATTCTCTTGATCATGGCTGTGATTCCAGACCATGATACATGTTGATGGAATTCTAAAAAGCACCTATAGAAACCACAAGAGTCATTTCTGACTAGTTAGTGAAGCATGTGTAAGGTATTAGCTCATGTTCTTTCATCTCTCTTCAGTAATCCATAATAAGTGATTTTATTGCACTTCCAGAAAATCTTGTGTACATTTGGGGCTGTTGGGTGACTCATTCTTCATAACGGAAATTCAAATGTGATTCCAGTATCCCCTCACGTCATGCAATTTTTTTGCATAACGACACGTCACAATTCCAGCACTGCTTTATGATGCTTGTGAGTCATTCCGTAGTAGCAAGCACAGAAACATAAAGATGCTGAACTGAGCTTGAACAGATCCTCTTGTTGTGTGTGTCTTTGCAGCTTCTTTGTTATTCATTGCCAAACTGGATCTATACTGTCTTGTTTCTATCAATGTCAGAGAGCAGCCAGTGTCTATTCAGCGATGGCAGTCCTGCTGGGAAGGACTTAGTGATTAGAGCAGACAGGTGTTCTGGGTCCTGAGAGAAATATAGAAAAGGAGGCATCGATGGCAACATGAAGCCGTCATGGACCAACATCCATAAAATAGATCATGGCAAGGAGAAAACAGATGAAGGCTCTAGGCCATAGAAAAACAGATCCAATCCATAGGAAAGACATCTTTTACCAGGCTGGATGCTAAGCTGAAGTCCGTCCTCTGAAGATGTGGGAAAATGTGAGAAGTGTCTGTGGAGAGGGGAGGGAGAAGGAAGGGTGTTGTATCTGTAGAGGTCTCAGTTTTGAGGTCTGGTAGTTAGCAGAAAAAACATGTTAATTTCACCTGATCACATATGAAGTGTTCCAAAAACACGTATTTTCACATGATTTCACATGTTAAATTGCATGTGAAATATTGTGATTTTCCACATGTGAATTCATGTGGTTTTTCTGTAAGGGTATGGTATGCGTCTATGGTATTGGCCCTTGGCCACTGGGCTTGGAGTTGTTTGGCAGTGTCATCACATTGTGGCCAAAGAGATTAAATCAACAACGTAATTTCAACATAATCTTGTCAAATGTATAATTGGATTTAATATGCTAACTGTGCAGTGTGTATTGCTGCTGTGGGCCTGTCAGTATCGTGCTGGCATGTCATGCTGCTGTATCCTAGCGTGACAGGAACAGGGAAGAAACCCGCTCTCTCTCAGAGATATCATACGCCTGGTGAATTTGTCACCTCACATCACAGTCACCACACCAGCACTTGTTGAGTACTTGGTTAGTATTTTGTGAGTGACGTTTATTCTAAGCACTTAGAGAAATCTTTTTTAGCACTGTGAGCCAATGTGCCTGTTTGTCGTTTTCTATGGATATTTTTGGGGATACATTTTGTATAGGTTTTGTCATGCTCTATACAACTTGTTGAAGATGGAATAATGTTTTAGAAACATATGACTGTGGGGGGGGGGCATGGAGCTCTCGCTCTCGTTTTTCCCCCTCTCGCTTCCCCTTTCTATCTCTCCCTCTCTCTCCCTCTCTCTCTCTATTTCTCTTTCTCTTGCTCTCTCTATCTATCTATTTCTCTCTCTCTCTTTCTCTCTGTCTTTCCAGAACTAAAGAGTGATTTACTGTGGTCCTGGACCTTTCACTGAGAGACAGGCTGAACAGAAAGAGGAATAAACGTTGCTGCAGTTTTCCCAAGCATTTCTCAGATTCATTATGTGCATAACTTACTTAATAGCATTCCTTCCTTGTGCACTTCACGCCATGCCTACCCACCATGCACTGCAAAGGCTTTATATGCTCCTGGTGCTAAGGATGGAAGGTCTCAGAGTTAGGAGAGGAGGGGTGGGTTTAGAGAGAGGGGGGACCTTTTTCAGACTTTTAACATAGTTTGCAATTTCGGTGGGTTTTTATAGACAAAACAGACCGGAACAGCTAGCACAAAAGGGAAATGGGAAAAAACCTTTAGGGAAAAATGTCCAAAACATAAGGCAGCGCTAGAACACATCGTGTTGTTAAGAATACAGCTCGCGGTAAGAAAGTTTTTGCTATTAAAAGAGTTTCCCCCCCACACACAGCAAACAGAACAGAGTTGATTAATTCAGCCCTCCACCCCCCAGCTCTGAACATGATTCCCCCTCTCTCCCAACCCCAGCACAGGAGCACTTGGGCGTGTTTAGCACAAATGTAATTACGTCCACGGTAAGCGGACTGCTTTTTAAAGAATCCCTTCTCCTCGGTCTCCTACTTCAATACCTGATGATGTCATGGCCCTTTGTGAGGTCGCAGAAACTCTTCAAATCAACTGCCAGTCGTGACCTTTTCATTCAGATGTTTTTTCTCTCTCCCCCGTTTCCTCTATTTCTTTCGTTACGTTTTTCTTCCTCTTTTCTCTTTCTCTTCATTTTCTGTCTGCTTCATAACTGAGGTCCTTTTTATGGGTTGATCAGACAGCCCCCTCCCCATTTGCTCTGGCTGCCTTTGGGAGCCACTTTATGAGAAATGCATGCCCCTGTTTAAATGTATTGATAGTCCTCACAGTCCACCCAGGCTTTTGTCCTCACAACTAGCTGAATTCTAAAAAGTTCCAGAACACTGAAGGGACAAAACTTTGCATAGAACTCCTACACCATTGTGCTGATATTCCATTGCTGCCCAACATATTTAACTTGAGACATATTGCAGTTCGCAGGAAGGAAGAAAATAAAGTGATTTGGATTTTGACGAGGCAGCGTGCAGAATGTCAGCCGTTTCACAGCCACCCTCAGTGGCAGAGAGGAATGTAATGTGGCAAACAAATGTTGTGACAGTCAGACAGCTTGTCTGGAGCGGTTTATAGCCCGTCTGCATTGTGACTGGTACATGGTTACACTGTCACCTCCAAACTGTCCATACCACATGCCTGGCAGTCTTGGGCGTGTTTAAGAGAGGAACAATTCAGAGAGGAACTGGAGTATAAAAATGACAAGCTATAATGTAAACTGTGGATTGAAACAGGCAAAACAAAACAAAAACAAATCCATTCTGAAAGTTACCATGTCGTGTCGGGCTCATCTTGGCATTTAGAGATTAGTCTCACACCAGTGATCTCAGACTCTATCCTTGTACTCAGATAGTTGTAACGTAGCACCATGTCCTAACCCCCTTCTCCTTGTTACTTGTTATACACTACTTTTATCACAAAGAATGAATGAAAATGAGTGGGCACAATGAAAATACATGAAGGTTTCCTCACCCCCCAGCCTCACTCTCACTGTGGACTTTTCAATGGTACATTTACAGTATGTCTAATTATACCTGTCAGTGTGGGTTGAAAGAGGGATGCATTCATTCGTTCATTCTATCCCTGCCTCATCCTCCCTCCTTTTCTCTCCTCTCTCTCTGTATCTCTCCTGTCCAAGTGATTACAGCACACTTATAGACCTAATTGGCCTTACTGCTTATTAGTGATACAATTATACAGGCCAGCCTTAGGATTGTTGTGTGTTCAGCCATCTGTAGATAAGAGACACTATTTAGATCTATCCATAATTCAAACCAGTTATTCTTCCGTTAGAAAGCCCAGGTCTTTTGAGTTGCACTGTGTATTGTGCTATGGTTCTGTTATTATCCTGCCAGCCACACGCTTTTCATTTCTCCTGTCTTTTGTTTCCTTTTTCAGTGACCAGTTTGTCCTACAGCAGTACTGAATTTGAAACCATTTCCACTTTACACATGCACATAAGGATGTTTTATTTTTTATTTAACTAGGCACGTCAGTTAAGAACAAATTCTTATTTACATTGACGGCCTACCAGGAAACAGTGGGTTAACTGCCTTGTTCAGGGGCAGAACGACAGATGTTTACCTTGTCAGCTCAGGGATTCGATCTAGCAACCTTTCGGTTACTGGCCCAACACAATAACTACTAGGCTACCAGCCACCTCAATTGATCAATGTTGCAGTCTGGGGAAAGACAACATAGGGTGCCTGCCTGTAGCTTTACCCCACATGTGCCTGTAACCCCCTATATGCTAACTATGTTACTGCACAGTGTCAGATTCCAAGTGAAATCATCCGGTTTGGAAAGGCCATCTTGGCACCCGAACCCAAATCAGGAGAGATAAACATGACCTCTCCCTCTAACTCCTAACTGGTAACCACCACTCTCTCCAGAGTTTGTGGTAGCTTGTCGGGTTTAATGTGGAGCTGTATGTGCTGTGCTCAGAGGGCTCAGAGGGCTCAGTTCAACTGACTTCAAGCATATTTGGTTGGTGTTTACATTTTCTCTGTTGTTATGGCGCTGTGGGTTTTACCAACATATTTTCTTTTTGTCATATATTAGTACGTACCAGAGCTTGATCATCTCTGGCCATATGCCCACACCACCGGGGCTGTGACTGTCTTCCGGTCGGTTCCTCAGCTGTAATAAGGCAGCTCTGATAGGCTCTAATGACAAGGCAGACACCCCTGTTCCTGATGCCATTATCAAAAGTGCCCTCATCAATCAGGCGCAGTGTGACAGGGATGTATGTGTGTGTGATGACAGGATGTAGCTGTGATGAGAGGCTGCAGAGGAGGCAGGTGGGATGGAGGGATGGAGAGGAGGGAGGGATGGAGGAAGTGGCTGGGGCTCTAGGGAGGGGTTAGGGGTGGGTGTCTAGGGGGGGTTAGGGGTGGGTGTCTAGGGGGAGGGGAGAGCAGCGGAACATCCCACTTCTCAGTTCTTCTCATGCTCTGCTCATTCACTCACTCACACACTCGCACACACACACCTCCCCTCCCATCACTTCATTGCACAATTGACTTTAATCTGGAACAAATGATTCTTATATTTCTTATTTCACAAGACTAATGAAGGCCAGAAATATGTAAATACTTATATGACTTACAGTGTATGACTTTTAAGGAAGTTCCTCAACTCTCAAGATGCTGGATTTCATGTTTTAATGGAAGGAGGAAAACATAACTTCCCATCTAACCAAAATGGTCATGTATAGTCACATCCTGAACTTTAATATTTCACACAACTTTCCTATTTTTGTTTTATTACACAAACGGTGTCCTATATTTTATAAAGATAATAATAAAGAGCAACATTGGGCAACAGACAGGGAATAAAAATACATGTATGAATCGTTTGCTTGAATTGGGTAGTATTGAATTAATATTTAAGAACTTCATAAGTCAGTGTCCTGTGTTGACCACATCCTAAAACATCCTTATTGCTCAAATTTACAGAGAACGGATGTTAGTCTCACAGTGAAAAGCATTTTTTCTCAACGGCTGTGTGTGGAGGAAGGCTCTGAGTTTAGAGTTTACGCTCTTACGGATTAACATGTTTGGAAATTCTAACTCTCTCCATCTGACATCTTTGTGAGAGAAGAAAAGGAGAGATCCTTTGACAGTGACATTTTTCACATGATCTGGCTGAAAGAAATAAATCCCCTTTGAAAGGCACTGAAGCCCAGGAAAATTGTTTGTTGACCACACAACAACTGCTGTATTGCGGCTGTCAGGGCCGTCTCTGGCATGAGGAGTTCCTTTGGAAATCAGATTAATAGTTCATTTTCATGGCAGTCGAGAACACTGAGAGACAACAAAAAAAAATCTAATAAATTAAAGTGTTTGTCTGAAATGTACCTTTTGTCAGCTTAATTTTCTTACATTTCCCACATATAAATATGCCTTGCAATGTCCTCTGCATCTATACATTATCCGTATGCAAATAGCTTTGCACTTTGGATAAAGACTGAGAGTGTATTTCCCAATGGTTTAGTTTTTGTAACTTGACGAAAATGTCATCCAGAATACAGTCTCAGCTATGAGGAAGTTTAGCAGCATTGTTTTTCTTCACTGCCAAGAAAAAAGCTTTCCTTTTTTAGAATCCTTTTTTGCAGAACTCACTTGGTTGGAATTAGCATGGAAATTGAACCATCTTTGGCTTGTATCAGATTTATCCACTCTAGATGGCCCTTATTTTTACATCAAATAATATGACATAAATAAAAGTCAAATAAATAGGTAAAGTAGGTCAATTAATTTGAAATCATAATAATAAATGATAATATGTTAAGCAATAAACACTATGAATGTGAATATCTCTTCATAACCTATTCTGTTTCAGTAGGACAAAGCCCAGTACATGGAGTAAAAGTTCTGCTAAGTATTCATTCCGAGCCACAACATTAGTTGTTATTTGTCTGAGGTGTCCTGTTTTTCTGCCTTGGGAACCCCTCAACAAACACTAACAAATGAGATACTGAGACACA